>NW_007729628.1:176151-196089 GCF_000696425.1 Galeopterus variegatus | reverse complement strand
CACCGAGGGTTGCGATCCCGTGGCCGGTCCCGGTCCGGTACGGGCACGACACTGAGGGTTGCAATCCATTGCCGGGCACGAAAAAAGACAAAAAGGAAAAAAAAAAAATTATACAGGAGGATGTGCATAGGTTATATGCAAATACTGCACCACTTTATATCAGGGACTTGAGCATCCCCCACGGATACTAAGAAACAACTGTACAAACAAAAAAATGTTGCTTAGGCTGAGAAGTGGCATTTGTGCCTCATCTAAATCAGTCCCAGCCACCAAGCTGGTGCTCCTCCAGGGATCGTGAAGCTGCTAATCACATCCTGCCTCGCCCAGCAGGACTTCCTGAGGGCCTCTAAGCAAAGGCCACTGTGGCCAGAGGTCAGTGGCCTCTGCCAGGGATTCCTAAGAGGGGTTTTGATGGTGGCAGAAGCCCAGCAGGTATGAGGATGCCCTTCCCGTGGGAGAGGAGGAAGGCAAGGGGGTAATGAACTGAAAGGAGAACGTGGTAGGATGGAAACGTGCAGTGAGGAAGAACAAGTTACTGGATTTTTCTGTTTTTGTTCTTGTGTTTTGGGAAGTCTGGAGGAGCCTTGAAAATCCCCCACGACCCACCCTGAGTGTCACTCAGTAGCAGACTGGCCGTGAAAACCCTTCTCTGATGGCTCTAAAGGTCTCTTCAGGCTAGGGAAGCAAGAGGGTACTTCAAGGGCCTGTTCAGGGCCAGCCTCAGGCTCTCTTTTTCAATAGGACTTGCACTAAAGAGGTTTGAAAACTTCCTCCTTGGCCAGCCTCCGTGCCTGACTCCCTGCCTATTCCAAAAAAGAAAAAAAAAATCATGTAAGGAAAATTAAGCAAAAACACTCTCTAAAATGAAAATTATGCCTCCTCAGGTCAATATGGCACTTGATTTGACACTGGAAAATAATAGAAGCTCTGAGAACTAAGAGCAAACCTTTGAGCCTTTTGTCATTATAGGAAATGGGAGTGATTCAATAGGTTTTCTCTTCAATTAACAGGAGGGCTAAAACTCCTTCCTTCCGGCTTAGGGTGAGGCCTTGTTATTGAACATCCCATTGAATAACCTCGGGATATCCCATCCCCCTGACTCTGCCTGGGGGATCAAGGTTTTCTCTTCAATTAACAGGAGGGCTAAAACTCCTTCCTTCCGGCTTAGGGTGAGGCCTCGTTATTGAACATCCCATTGAATAACCTCGGGATATCCCATCCCCCTGACTCTGCCTGGGGGATCACCTGTATGGCCGAGGTTAGGCTGCTGCCTGTGGGAGCTTGTCACCTGTCCTGTGAGGACAAATGGACCAGGATTCCTGCTTCCAGTCAGCTGTGTCACTTTGAGAAGGTTATTTTATCCACGAAAATATGAATAATAATACAAAGGACCTCAGGGCTGTTGTTGAGAACAAACTGAGAGGGGTGCTTGAGCACTTGGCACACCCGGGTCCTGTCTGTCGGGTGGGGAAGTTGTGCCCTCCCTTCTGGGTGCTGTGAGGGTGAGATGAGGGCGTGCTGGGCTCGTGGTGGAGACATTCCACGCGTGGCAGCCACTGCTATGACCACATGATGTCTGCCCCTGAACCACCAACCAAGCGAGGAATGTGCCTTTTCCTCCGGTTCAAACACTTTGTGTAGACATTCACCAGGGACTGTAAAGCTACTCCTCATGTGGACCTTAGTGCATTGGCTTAGAGCCAGGATTGTGTCAGATCATTCCTAAAGCCCAGGAGGATGGCTCTGGGTGCCATTCTGGCACTTCTGTGGATGATAGTCCGGTGGCTCTGGAACTACTCTTGTCTCCAGACCACCTCCTCAATTAGGGGCTTCTACAATCTCATTTATCCTGTGACTATGTCCTGTCTTTCCTCTGATCCCCTTCCCTTAGAGGAGAAAAATAGAGAAGAAAATGAAAGTCAGCCCTTCCGGTTAGAAGGTGGGCAGTGGACTAGGGACAGGGACAATGGTGACATTTTGGGGGCCTCACATCTCTCACATGTGGAGAGATTAATTTTCATGGGCCTTCCAATTACCCTTTTCTCCAAATCTAAGGAGACTGAGGGCAAACAAGTCCTCATATAGGTAAATATCTTAAACTGGTACGTACCTACGTTTATGTGCATCATTTACATGTCTTTCTTTGCCTAAACTTTGCTTCTGGAGAAAAGCCCAATTAGAAAATTGACAAATTATTCCTCTGATTACGCTTTAGTTAAAACAAACATACACACCATACCCCTTTGATTCCTTTGTTGAGCAAATGGTTAGGCCTGGCACAGATGAAATACTATTTAGGGTCACAGTATATTTAATTTCAGAGTATATTTGAATTTCAGGTCTTGAATTTCACATCAGGAAGCTGAATAAGGCCAAACTTTAAT
Organism: Galeopterus variegatus; assembly: GCF_000696425.1. NCBI lineage: Eukaryota > Metazoa > Chordata > Mammalia > Dermoptera > Cynocephalidae > Galeopterus > Galeopterus variegatus. Next base: position 193,705 of record NW_007729628.1, on the reverse strand, counting down.
ATGAAAATACCTCTGATTAAGGCATAAAACTATATTTTTAACCAGTAACAACTACCTTTCTCTAAGTCTTGAAAGCACATGTACTCATTAACTGCTTCTTCTTCTGATGTCAACATGGTCAGTATATTTTCATAACTCTTTATTATCTATATGGTGATTATCCTGTTGATGAATTATCAGTAGCCAGATTGTTTTGGACTACTTTTTCTCTGTATCTTGCATGCTCTTGACCACCTGCCACCACCACCCAACCAAAATGCTCAGAGAACGTATTTTCCAGACTGGCCTAAGAAAACATAGGATTAGGATAATAAAGCTGCTGATCACGTAATGCACTTTAGAATCAGATGCATAGATATTTGTGGATTATCTGTCCTATTGAATTCTTCTGTCATTTCATTGACTCCAGATATTCATTGGAAGGCTAGGGAGAAACCAGGGAGAGTTAGGAAGAGTACAGAAGTCTACACCACAAGAGCAATATTATTTCAAGGACCATGAACCTAGAATCTAAGCAACTCACAGACAATGACCTTATTTTATGTCTCTTGAGTCTCTCAGAAACATATAACTGCGCCGAGGAAGGAAAACACAGGCAGCAGGTGGACTGAGGTCATGGGTAAGGGGAAGGAACTTGTATTGAATGTGCTATGAGCCAGCCACAATGTTGGGCACTTTTTCATGTCATCTCATGCAACACTTCTAACTACCTGCCCAACAGCCATAATTGTTGTCATTTTATAAAATTAAAAAGAGTCTCAAAGAGGTTGACTGCCTAATGTACCAAAGAATTCTAATTCTGTGGGGTCATTCAGAATTCTAATGCAGATCTGTCTCACTTTATGAGATAGTTCTTTCCCCTATAATATTCAGGGCACATTAATAGGGGGCTCAGTCAGCATTGTTTGGATAAATTATATAATAAGTCCAATGAAGGTAGCAATTATTTTGTAATATTCAGAATAATAGGCACTATTCTGGTGGGGTCTTTTCTGCTTGAAAATAACTAGCTTGGAGTAGAAAACCAAAAAGATTTGAGTTTGTTCAGTCATTCTTATATTTGCATGTATTGAACTCCAATGTCTGAATAAACGCTGTTTACCCTTCACCCCTAGAAGCTTACATTCTAGGAGAGAGAAGCATGTCACTAAATAATGCCATAGTAGTGGTATCTCAGAGGACTGGTAGAACAATAATTCAATCTGTTGGAGTAGAAACAGGTTGCACAAATCCAAACTCAAAACGCCACAGTCCTCCAAGTACTCTCACTTCTTCCTACAAATTATCTCTGAGATCCCTCCTTCCTCTCCCCCTCCACCCGTGGCCTCTGTTTACAGAAGGCTGACCTGGCTCTCCTCACGAGGCCTCCAGTCTCTTGCTGTTTCTATTCAACTCCCACAGTGCTTCCAGCGAGATCTTTCTAAAACCCCAGGCTCACCCTGCAGACTGCCTGCAGCTGCTCGGTGACCCCTCACTATTGTGAAGGTGAAGTCCTTCTCAGTGCAGCTCCTTCATGACTCTTCCACTTTATATGGGATGCCCCAGACCTCCCACGTCATGCAGCTGGGCCTTTCCCTCCTCTCCCTCCTCGCCTGACTGGTCAACACCCATATCCATGCTTCAGGACTCAGACCCTGTGCGTCTGGCCTTCCTCTGTGCACCATATTCTCTCTACCATACTCCCTGAGCTTGCTTTGTTCAACTGCCTCGCCCCTCCACGAACCTGAACCCTTTAAGAGCCAAAATTCTGTCTTATTTATCTTTTTGACTTTTCAACTTACTTGCGTGGAACTGTAGTGGCATAAAATAGACCCCCATAAATGCCAAATTAAAGCTGAAAATAACATTTGTGCTGGGCCCTAAAGCTTGAATTTGCCAGCTAAGCAAGGCAGAAAGACAATTTCAGGCAGAAGGAAGAGTATAAGCCAAGTGAAGTGGTGTGACCCTGCAAGGCAAGTTCAGGGGAGGCAGATGCTCTAGGCAGAGGTGTGGATGTAGCCTCAGGGGAACAGCGGTGGTGTCTGGAGTCAGTCAGCGTGGCTTGAGGAAGCTTCCTCCTGTGGGCGACAGGACATCATCTCTAGAGCTATTTATGAGCTCTGTGACTACGGGCAACATCATTGCTCCACTGCCTGAAAAATGAGGGTGATAACCCGAGCTGCAGTTGAGGTGGCGTTCACTGGTGTGGCTGAGCCGGGTGTTTGCAACCAGAATGTGGTCTGATCGGTCAGTGCCCAGCTCTGTTGCTTATCAAATGTTTTGAATATAGTAGCACCCACCTCCCAGAGTTGTTCGAATGATTAAACCAGAAACTTTGACAGCTAAAGTGCTCCGCAGTTGTCAGCCAGGTGATTATGTCTTCCTTTGGACCCAAGTAGACTGCAAGCATTACTACCTGGTGGCCTTGCCCCAATGTGAATCCTGTGCTCCAACTTGACCTTTTATTTTTTTCATTATTGTATTTATTTATTTTAGAAATGGACATTTTTTAAGAAGTCTGCGTTTCCTGTCCCTTTGTTTTCCAGTCGTGGCACGTTTCCTCGCGCCCTGTGGGTGAGAGTTTCAGATGTCTGTTCACAGTGCCCGATGTGCAAGATAAAATTTACTGCCACCCTTTAGCCTTTAACTCACTATCCCAACCAACTCAAACAGCCCAAGGCTATTTTATCCACTGGCTTTTTCCATGTAGTGGGAAATAAATCTTGAATGCTACAGTTTAGATCTGCAGGAAATTCGCTCTGGGATGTGTGCCCACATCCACTGGCATTTTTCAAAAGGAACCCCAGGTGTCTGTATTAGCACCAGCAGGACCACTTGAGGCCTCCAGTGGCATTCGTCCCCCGCTTTGTTCTCAGCCTGAGCTTGGAAGTTAAAGACGTGAGAGGCAGGATTATAGAACCAACATCTCTAAGGGTGCAGCACCTCCCTTTTCTCTGAAGACCTCACCCCTGACACTTCCTGGGTGTATTAGTCAAAATACGGCCACTTATGCCACAGAGTCAGCACAAGGTGCCAGTGCTCCTTGATTATCAAGTTCAAACAAAAGGGGAGATTTTTCCTTCTTTCTTTGCCTCCACTGGACATTGTTTCCCACCTAATAGATCATTTAATGTATCCGTTACTTCACGTGTTTGAGTTAGAGACACAGAGGTCGTGGTGGAAGAAGGAAGCCCGCTGCTGCTGCGGCTTCTCCCCCCGAGGTAGTGTCTGACTTAGCTGTGTAAACAAATGACCGCATTTTCCAGAGGTCCTGCACACAGCTGCCTGCGCTGGAGAGACTCGAACCTCTTCCGCCAGGGTGAACCCTGCTTCCTGGTGAGGGCCAGCAAACAACCGGCAAGGAACTGTAAGACTCGTGTGGACTTCAAATAGTGGTAGTCCTGCCACCTGGGTTCGGCCGCAGCAGGTGGGAAGTGAAGGGGACGAGGAAACCCCTTTTCTTGCTTTATTGCCATCGGCTGTCATAGGGCATTATAACGGTTCTTACTGAGATTCTGAACTCTGGCTGCAGCATTTGCCTAGAATCTGCCTCTGAGGCCATAAGACACTTCCTTTTATTCACCAAAGATGCCTTTTGAATTCTTTCCCTGATGGCAGTGCTAGCTCTATGTTGAGCCCCTTACACTGGCCCGTCCTTGGCTACCTACATTCTTCTCTAACATCCGTGACTGCACAGGTCCCCTCTGCATAGAGCCAGAGAGCTTGCAGAGATAGACTCCGTGGCCTTGGCCTCATTAGAACCTACTGTATTCCAACTTACAAGCTAATCAGACTAGACCAAATATATCAAAATCAAGGACCTCTGCTGAGGTTTTAATCATTCATCCCTGCCTCCCAAACATACTCACGCACATACGCCCACTAATATACATGCCCGTTAGCCAGGATTTTAACTTCAGGGACCCAAGCAAGTACCAACAGGGAATAAGGTCATTTGCTGTGAGGCGGGTGGCCTCCTCATGAGATACAGCATGAGTCACAGCTCAGAAGATGACCTAGGGACTTCTGGCTCATGTTTGAACCAGTTTCCACAGTTGCTCTGCCTTGACCTCAGGAAAATTTGGTGACAATGGCATTCTGCATTATCTTTATAAGAACTTACTCTGGGCAGAGTCATCTGACTTTCACCTAATGGCTAATGAGCAGCTAGTATACACCAGTGGAGTGGGACCCACCACCACCACTACCCAGGTTGCCCGGGTGGGACATGGGCTTTGGCTTCTGTCTATAGCATTGTTCTAGGGCTGGCCACTTAGCTTAGTTGGATAAAGCACAGACTTACAACACCAAGGTCACAAGTTCAGATCCCTGTACCTGCCAGCTGCCAAAAAAACAGAAGTTTGTAGCATTATTCTAACCAGGTGAGATGCTGTGGATCTGCTCAAGATGGGTTGTGTGCACAGACTTACAACACCAAGGTCACAAGTTCAGATCCCTGTACCTGCCAGCTGCCAAAAAACCAGAAGTTTGTAGCATTATTCTAACCAGGTGAGATGCTGTGGATCTGCTCAAGATGGGTTGTGTTCCCAGATACCATTATTTAAGGAAAATAACTGCCTTCCTCCCCCCGGTAAATAGCTGTCATGAATAAAAGGTAACCTGGCGGGGGCTTAAAAGTCACTTGACTCTGTTGACGTACAAGATATTTTGCAAAAACAGTAATAAAATGGTACTTATTGAGTCCTCATTATTTATGAGACAGTTTAGTATACTATAGTGGTTAACAACACAGACTCTATCCAGAGGAAGTTTATTTTATCTCATTGCGCCTCGTAAGTGAACTTGTAGTGATAGTAGGAACTGACCTCACAGGGTTTTGAGGATAAAGTGGGGTTAATACAAGCAAAGCCCTCAGACCAGCTTTAGGCACGTAGTCAGTAAGCCTTCTGTAAGCATCAGATTTTCTTCTTAGAGTGAGGCACTTGGTGAGCCCTTCGCAAACACCGTCTCATGTGATCCTAAGAGCAAACCTATGAGGTAGGGTGTATCTCACCTTGACAGTAAGGGAAACAGAGGCCACACAGTTAAGAAATAGCAAGCAGGATGGCATTCAGGTCCGTCTGACCCTTAAACACTATGCTATACCACTTTCCAAGATGAAGAAACAAACCAACTTTGAAAATGGATTAGATGTTTCAGCATAGACGTGTTTGAGAACCGTTTAAGAGTATCAGGGTACCAATCTAGGGGGATGAATCAGGAAACATGACTATGAATTAGCTGCCTGGCAAACCAGCAGGATGGGGCCCACGTCATCTTGGGAGTCAACAATGTCACTGAAAACATCAGCTGCTTATTCCAGTGTAGAGTTCCCCTTAAGACATGAAAGGACAGTTCAAAGAGAATGGGCTGCATAGCTCTGTAAATCACGTATTAAAATGTGTTTGTTTTTATTGGGTTTTTTCGTTTGTTTGTTTCAAAGAGTTATACTCTCATTAACATCATAAGAAAAATTAGTTTTCGTGAATTTCTCCTAGTTTATCCTGTGAATCCAACATGCATAGAATTATGTTCAAAACATATGGTAGTAAAGCTATACTCCTAGTAGCATTCAGAACTTTAAATTTCAGTCAGTAAATACTTGTGGAGTCCCTACCATGAGAAAATACTATTCCAGAGACCAAAATGAACAAGATATGTCTCCTGACCTCAAGGAACCAGCTGTCTCTAGAGCTGTGCTGACCAAAACAGTAACCAGCAGCCACGTGTGGCTGTTTATATTTTAATTAATTAAAATTAAAAATTCAATGCTTCAGATGCATCAGCCACATTTCAAGTGCTCAATAGCCATTTGTGGTTACTGGTTACCATATTGGACAGGGCAAGTATAGAACAATTCCGTCGTTGCTACTGAACAGTGCTGCTCTAGGGCAGGGGACCTCATTTGGTAATGCTGTGCCCCAACTTTGTGGTTGGAGGGTGGCTCACTCTCAGAGTAACCGGTGGGGAACAGCACCTCCCTGCAGACATCGATCAGATTCTGCTTCTTCCCTGTGTTGGACAAGGCCCGCTGCTCCTCTGAACCCTGCTTCTCCACTAGTGAAGCAACGAAACACCACAAGACCTCTAAGACTCTGTCCAGATGCCCTGTGATTCCAAGTTAATTGGTAGAACATTCTATGTCTTTGTCACTATGTGACGTGCAAAGAACTTTTATCTCCCAAAATAATTTTGTTTTTCATTTTAGAAATTTAATTTCAGTTTCACTCTAATTACCAATACTAAAATTCTATATATGTTGTTCTAAATTCGACAAACTGATAAAAATGAGTTATTTTATTACTCATAATGTAGAACATGAAGGTCTTCCTAAAGCCAGCTTAGTGTGTATTTTGTTTAATGTGCTCTAGCAGTTCGGTTCTGAAGCCGCCCTGCCCAAGCGGCAGACTGTCAGTTCTCGGTCCCCGTGCAGTGTTGTTGGCTTAAGTACTGACAAACCCTGGCTGTCAGGCCCTTGGTCTCCAACTGTGATAAGAGTCCAAAAACTATGTATAAAATAGCAAACCTTACATTATTTCTGTTTAGAAGAAACAAACATTTATTGAGAACCTTTGGTGTATGACATACTAAAGTCCTTCATCTCATTTAAGGATTGGCCAATGTTAGACTGGCAGTGCTTGTTTTCGAGAAAATTCCTGACTAAAGGAAATTCTCCATTTCCCTTAACTCCATGATGTGTGACTACACTTACCCGTATTTCTTAAAGAAATGCCAATCCCATTCCTTTTAAAATAGTTATCTTCTTGGTATGGTGTCACTTAAGCCTTGGTCCTCTAGAGTTTTCATGTACCTGTGTTTCTCTTGATCACATCAGCTGGAAAGCTAACAGCTTCCTTTGTTTTCTTTCTTTTTATCTAGACCAGTGAGAACATTCCAGGGGACCCGCTCCCAGCGAGTATAGCCTGAGGCGGGAGCCTGAGTTTAGTTCAAAAGGCCCAAGCAGGGAGGGTTTGCAACACCTCGTTGTTCAAGTACAGCCCTGCAATAAGAGGCTTCTGGTTCAAGCTCTGATGCCATGAGGTGGGATCTGGAGTGAGGGGTTTTTGGTGAATGAGCTGGGTTTGCCTGCTTCTTGCCAGTGTGGTAGAGTTTGGTTTTCTGATCAGGTCCTCACGATTCCTCCTCTCTGTTTCTTATTTCTCCTGGCAATAGTTGCGGAACCAAATATCTGGGTCTCTACCGCCTTGGGGAAGTTACTTGGCCTCTTTGAGCCTAAGTTTCCTGGGTTGCAAAGTGAGGATAAATAATAATCCCTCTTAGAAGACAGTAGTGAACACGTGGAAGGCTCTGCCAGTACCTGATATGACAGGAAGAAATCTGGGCCTAGGGCTGGAAAGTGGGGAGGGAATTCAGGCTCTGCCACTTTCTGTCTGCATGACCTCAGACGGGTCTCCTCAAGTTCAGTTTCCTCTTGGGTAAAATGTGGGTTCCAGGTGACTCACAGGCTTTTTGTGGGAATGTGTTCCTCAAAGCCTGCGTTACATCAACAGCCAGTCTTTCTGCTTTTCCCCCTCCCCCCTACAAGTGATCTTTCAGAAATATGGTCTGGTCCATATGTCATACCCCTACTCAAAACTCTACAGTGGCTCCTTATGGCTTTTTAGGGTTTGACTGGAACTCTCCTGGTTGTAGCACTAAATGCCCTGTGTGTCCCGGGAAACCCTTCAGTGGGTTGGTCACACTAACAAGCCCTGCAGCCCTACTCAAAACTCTACAGTGGCTCCTTATGGCTTTTTAGGGTTTGACTGGAACTCTCCTGATTGTAGCACTAAATGCCCTGTGTGTCCCGGGAAACCCTTCAGTGGGTTGGTCACAGTAACAAGCCCTGCAAAATGCCCTGTGTGTCCCGGGAAACCCTTCAGTGGGTTGGTCACACTAACAAGCCCTGCAGGGCAATCAATCTAGTCCCCATCCAGCTTTTTCTAGTGTTCATCTCTTACTTTCACCGTTCACCTCTGTTCAGCCTATGCTCTTCTCTGGTTTTGCAACTAGCTGGGGAGATTTTTACAAAATGCTGATGCCCTACCACCCCTCTTGAGATTCTGATTGAGCTGTTTGGCATGGGGCCTGGCATGGGGCCTGGCACGGGTAGGTGTCTTTTTAAAGCTCCCCAGTGGTGTAAAGCACAGCCACAGATGGGAACTACTGCTCTGTTCTTGCAGGTCCCCAGACACCCACCTGCTGTTTCCTGCACCCGAGCTGACTTTTCCCCCACTTTCCTCTCTGGCTAATTGCTGCTCCTCCTCCTACTCAGGAGCCTCTTCCTCCATGTAGCCTTCCCTGACCCCTCCAGGAAGACTTAGCCTCCTTCCGCTGGGCTCCCCAAGCACAGTGGGCTTGGTTTCATCAGAACCTGATCATTCCACACTATGATGGTTGGTTTACTCCAACCATCTCCCTCATTAGGTCTTGAGTTTCTTTCAGGAAAAGATTTTATCTTTCCGCCTTGTATCTCTGGAGCCAAGCAGGCTCTGGCACATTGCAGACTCTCATAAGTATTCAGAAAACAAATTAATCAAGACAAGGCCATCTGACCTCTTGTGAGTTACATTCTAGGAAAGAAACGTCGACACAAATACCCCTAGTCTATTAAAGGAACAAGACGTTAAGCCAAAAAAACAGATGCAAATACATTACAAATGCTTTAACAAATCTATATAAGTGGACAGTCCCTTGTATTCAAATTTTTAAAAGTTTTTAGTTTTGCTCTTTTGTGGATAATGATTTTCCTCTTCCAGGAGGAGAAAAGAGACATACCAGATGCAAATACATTACAAATGCTTTAACAAATCTATATAAGTGGACAGTCCCTTGTATTCAAATTTTTAAAAATTTTTAGTTTTGCTCTTTTGTGGATAATGATTTTCCTCTTCCAGGAGGAGAAAAGAGACATATTGGAGAAATTCCTCTTCTACCAGCATTACTCGTCATGAAACTGTAATTGGAAATGATTTCTCTGACTAAGTCACTTTGGCTGTCTGTTATTTTCTTTCTTCCTCCGTGTTCTTCCCTCAGCTGGTCAGCCCATGTGTTTGGAGAGAGCCAGGAAGGTTCAATGCTAGGAATGTTTCCTTCTCTCTTTAAAACTCTTTTATCATCAGGCTTTCTGATCTTCAAAGCAGTCTGTGTCCAGTGTGACCCCACTCCCTCGCCTCCCCACGCTGGGGAGTGAGAGCCCAAGTGTTTGTGTCATTTTGAGGACTTGCATATTTGGACAGCCTTGGACAGCTGCAAAGTGCAGTTCTCACTAGCTCTGCAGGGATAAGAGCAAGTCAGCATTTCTAAGCCCCCTTGTGCCCCTCTATCAAGACACATTGAAAAATGAACACCAGACTCCAGAGTTAAGCAAACACTAAGTTTATAGGTCTCCTTGTATTTGACCCATCTCCTGGGGCAGCAACCCTTGTCCTCTGCCTTTTTATGTGCAGCTGAGTCTTTGCGGTTCATGCTCCTCAGACTCTCTCGACCTTTGTGATTACCTGCAGTGCTTGATCCTGGATAAGTTTGAAAGCTACGATGATGAAGTTCAGCTCACCCATCGAGCCCTGTCTCTGCTGGAGGAAAACAGGTTCTGGGCTGGTGTGGTGTTCCCTGACATGTATCCCTGGACCAGCTCTCTACCACCCCACGTGAAGTACAAGATCCGGATGGACATAGACGTGGTGGAGAAAACCAACAAGATCAAAGACAGGTGACATCTCAGGCAGGGCTCATTGGGTTTCTCCAAAATCAGTGGGAAATTACATTCGGTACAGAGTAAGGGGTTGAGGCTGGAATTGATCTATAAATCAATACAATTAAGTTAAGTAGGAGGAAAGAAGATATTTTCTAAAGCTCAAAATAGAGTCCTTGAATGAAAGCAACTACAGAGTCACATTGTGGCTAATATTCATAACTGAGATTTAAACTGTGAAGTAGAAAATAGGATTGGATAGTTTGGAAATGTTTAGGAGAAAAGTCTCAAGAGCATGAGTTCCAAGTTGCCTTGTGCTTGTGAGATGAGCAAGCTGTCCATTCCCATTCATGTCCTTTGTCCCTCCCTCCTGTGTCCTCTCAGGTACTGGGACTCTGGTCCCAGAGCTGATCCCGTGGAAGATTTCCGATACATCTGGGGAGGGTTTGCCTATCTGCAGGACATGCTTGAACAGGGCATCACAAGAAGCCAGGCTGGGGCTGAAGCTGCAGTTGGAGTCTATCTCCAGCAGATGCCATACCCCTGCTTTGTGGATGACTCGTAAGTCCCAGACTCCCGATCCTCTTCCCTGAGAAGTTACTGGGGTGCTATGGTGGCGTGGGGTGAGGTGGGGGTGCTCCCAAGGCTTCGGTGTCTTTGGAGAGAACCCCAGGAAGTGGGGCCAGTCTGGGGAGAATGGAGCTCTGACTAAGGAGCCTGTTGCTTCCAGGTTCCAAGCAGGGACAGATGAGCCAGTAAAGTGGTGGGAGAGAGGAAAGAGATGGTGTTGTAGGTGGGAAAGGGAAGGTGAAAATTAAAGCAAGAGAAGCAAGGTTGGGGGAAGGGACAAAGGCTATTTAAATTTCCCTCTGTGTAGTATGTTTGGTGTATGAAAGGGTTCTGGTCAGAGCGTTTGCCCAATGATTGCCAGATCAGTAAATTCGGACTCTGCATCACAAGTAGGTCTGGTTCCTAGGAGCTCTGGAATTATGCAGCTCCTTCCCTAATTAACATTCCCGTGATGTATGTTTAATGAAAAGTAGAGGAATGTGTTGGATGAGCTTGGGCCCTCCCTCCCCGGCCACCCCCACCCCCAGGCAGGCGTGTACATCTCTTGGTAAGTAGCAAGCTAAGCAAGCAGCCAGTGCTTTGCTGAATATGGACTGGGGGTGAGGCGATGTTGGTAGAGAGAGGGACAGAAAGGGAGAGGGGTTTGAGAGGGCTCATTTACCATGGCAGATGGTGTCAGAAACGCTCCCAGGACAGCACTAGAGACCTACAATTGGCTTAAGGATTCAACTCCTAGGGGGAAAAAAAATAACTAGAAAGTTCACCATAGAACTTGTGCAGGTCTGTGTCATTCAGGCAGAAGAGAAACATGCACAGCCTGAAGAAAGGAAAAGTCAAATTGCCATCTGGAGAGAGAGTAAAATAAAACCCAGTGTGCACACAGGAAACCCTCTCTCAACACTCTAGTCCAATTGGTTCTCCAGTCTCAGCTCCACAGAAGACTGAAGAGATAACAGTGGCTGTTCTGCAGTTAGTTTGGGTTTGGACAATAGGCAGAGATAGGAAGTGGAGCCAAGGGCAAAAGCCGGGGTTCACTTTTGGGATCAGAATGGGAGTGGCTAGCAGGGAAGTGGGGTGGGTGTGGGAAGGCAACAAGTCTTCTGATGACCAGCCCGAGAAGTGCATGCTGTGTGAATGGATGGTTCTCTCCCGAGGGCCATCTTGGGTGAAACCCTCCCACACTAGAGTTGGGCCCTTCCTTGTGACAACACCCAACAGTTTTCAACAGATAGTAATCCCAAGGCTTTACTAGAATATCAATCACAGGGTAAACATGTGTAAAGTTCACAGCAAAGTAATTCCAGTATATCAAATGTATCCTGCTTGTTGGAGTGACTATCCAGGGATCTCCTCCACCTGTGCATGGCTGGTGGAGTCAGTGGCAATTGGATCACTGATTTATTGCTGGACCAGTTGTTTTCTGAAAGTGCCACACTGATTAGTCACTTTGTACCTCTTCTAGCATAACTAGGGTTTGACCTTCTAGGGCAGGCAGTGCTGGGCTGATTGACCCCCTTGGGCAACCCAGTTATTGATCTCACCACCGCCAGTTCCCCTTGGTGTGCTCCACTCTCTTGGGCTTCAGTGTCAGTTAGCACGTACTTAACTATTCCACATCATCAAGTCTGCAATCTTTTCCCACAAGGCTTTACAGGGAAGGTCTACACAGTGTGACATAGATGGAGTGATTTTATTTGTACATTTTAGTTAGAGAGCATTCATCTGGGCTAACCAGAATGCCACCATCTTGCTCTAAAGGAAAAGTAATGCTTCAGGGCAAACGTAGAATGTATTAAAAGATTCCAGCCTATTGAATGCCCAGTGGAGATTTTTCTGCTTTCCTTTCCCTCCATCTGGGCTGTGTTCTGAACACATTCAGTCAACAAACATTTTTCTGCCTCTATTGGGTACAGGGCATTCTACTATTCTGCTTCTCTCCTCTTGCTTTAGTTTTATGATCATCCTGAACCGCTGTTTCCCTATCTTCATGGTGCTGGCATGGATCTACTCTGTCTCCATGACTGTAAAGAGCATCGTCTTGGAGAAGGAGTTGAGACTGAAGGAGACCTTGAAAAATCAGGGTGTCTCCAATGCAGTGATTTGGTGTACCTGGTTCCTGGACAGCTTCTCCATCATGTCAATGAGCATCTTCCTCCTGACGATATTCATCATGGTAAGCCAGATGGATAAGGCCTGAATCTCTTGAATAGTTTTGTTCCTCCCATCTCTCCTCCTGTTAATGAACTTGTGCCTGGATTAGTCACCTGGCCACCAAGGAGAGTATTACAGCTAGCTTCCCAGCCCTTTCAGTCACGGTGGAAGACACCCAGGTTACAAGGTCTCCCCCCAAGGAGCCACTGTGTCACAGCATTCTCCCCTTTCCCACTTCCTGCCCAGGGAACCCCAGTCTACATAGATTTTCTAGCCACATTCTATGACTATCTGGAGAAGCTGCTATTAGCGGAGCCCAGCAGAAGCTGATTGTGTGTTCAAAGCATTCCTCTTTTTCCAAACACAGAAGAAATGAGTTCAGGGAATGTTTTCCTGGGATTACTATTCCAACAACTGGCTAGAGTTGGAATGTGGAGATCCTTTTCAGTGGTATTAGGGGAGGAGACCTGGACCATTTATTAATCACCGTCATGGTCACACCATTCATGGCTTCACCAAAAAACATTCTGCTGCCTACAAAATCTCCAAGGCCTCTCTGTTTTAAAAGATGGGATTTGTGGGAGTCCATCCTTCTCAATGATGAGGAGTTTTTATAGCCACAGACAGTGCACAGTGGTCCATCCTCTGCAAATTTGCAACTCCCTTGCAGTCCAGACTTGGAAATAAACATTATTTCTAAGTATACTGCTATTCTTTATTTTTAGCTCCTCCATAGGAGATGGTCTTTTGTACTTGTTGAATGTTAAGGGCAAAAATTTAGGTAATTTTAAATATTTTATTAGATGGAGTTTGGTATAATATTTACATTTCACGCTTTGCAAGGTCATTATATAGTCTTATCAAGCTTGTTCTACCTCTTCACTGTCATCCTATTAAGTGCCCCTCTGCACTGGGCAACATATGTGGTAACCCACAAACTGGGTAAATGTCACCCATCTCTGCTGGACCATATGGTGCCTATCTGATTCAAGAACATTCCATCACATAACCTGTCCAACCAACACATAGCCAGTTAAACCAAATCCTGCCACTTCTCTTTGCAGTAAAATGTACTGAGCCTGTAGGGTTTTGTTTTTCAGTGTGGCACTGTGATCCAGTGAGCTGTGGCCTTGGCCAAGCCCTTTACCTGTCCAACCAACACATAGCCAGTTAAACCAAATCCTGCCACTTCTCTTTGCAGTAAAATGTACTGAGCCTGAAGGGTTTTGTTTTTCAGTGTGGCACTGTGATCCAGTGAGCTGTGGCCTTGGCCAAGCCCTTTGCTGAAGTCCTATCAAAGCCACGACTGACGTAGAGGTCATTTCTGCTCAAAAAACTTGACCTCACACGGCTGTGGCTTTAAACACGCTAAGGGTATCCGAGCTCTACAGAGATGAGGGGAGAAGCTGAGCCCCTCACCTTCCTCTAGGGGTCCCTTGTTCCTTTCCATCCCTCAGTCTGCTCCTTTCTCCAGTACCAAAATATTTGTGTCCTCAGAATGGAGGGAGTCAAAATGCATAAACATCTGACTTGCAAGGACCAGGAGACTTTGCCCAACTTGTTGCTGGTAAGTGACATAGAGATCTGCCTTCCTAAGAATGAGCCCTTAGGACTTCAAAGCTTCTAGGACATGAGGCAAAGAATGGTTACCAAGAGTTTCTTGCACAAAGAGATTTCTCCTTGTGGGAACCAGAACAGTTTCAGTGAAGCCGGAAACAGAGCTTTCCACACCAAAATAGGGTTTTCTTTTGAATGACTCTCCCACCTTTCCCCTGTCCCTTCCTCCCCACCTCAACTATGCAGGAAAGAAGCTGGGAGCAGGGACAATGGGAAGGTTCCATTGTTATTCAAGCTATTAGGAACAAAAAGGAAAAGTGGTCATTAAAGGAAGCCAAGGCCACTGAAACTGGGCTGAGCCAAGTGACTTACATATCTGGCTTAAATCAACAAGAAGTTATACAGCTTTAGAAGTTTGTAGGGCTTTGGTTTTTTAGCAGTGATAAATTGATTTCATTCTTCTGAGAACAGCAACGAGTACCTTAAAGTTTTTCCTGTCAAAAGCCACATGTTCAGCCATGACCTTGTTTTCATGGGGTTGCAGGTGATTAAGGAAAAGGCACAGGGCTCTCCGGGGTGATATGGAGTGCTCTTCGACACACAAAATCAGGAGCTCTAAGTCCTAATTTTGACTTTATTTATTTATTTAACTTTTTCATGTTTACTGGTTTATTCAAAATGATATCACAAAGGATATAGATGCATAGAGTGAGGTATGGGGCAAGGGACATGAAGCTTCCGTGCCGTCCCTGGCATACCACCCTCCAGGAAACTCCAGGTGTTCAGCTATCCAGAAGCTCTCCAAACACAGGCCTTTCGGGTTTTTATGGAGGCTTCATTACATAGGCGTGATTGATTAAATCATTGGCCACTAGTGATCAACATAACCGTCAGTCCCTCTCCTCTCCTTGAAGGTTGGGGGGTGGGATTAAAAATCTCATCTTGGCCTTTCCTGTGACCTGTGACCGGTGGTCCCCAGCCTGAAGTTACCTCGGGCTGCCAGACATCATTAGCATGTGAAAAGAGTCATCGCTTTGGAGATTCTAAGGATTTTAGGAGTTGTACGTCAAGAGATGGGGATAAAGACCAAATATCTATTTTCACAGTATCACAGTCCATCCCTGGTCTTTGAACACAGATCCCTTACATCAAAAGGATATACAACTCAAAAGACGCTGGCCCATGACTGGAATCCCATTCAGCCATCGGTAATTCTTGTTCTACCTCTTCACTGTCATCCTATTAAGTGCCCCTCTGCACTGGGCAACATATGTGGTAACCCACAAACTGGGTAAATGTCACCCATCTCTGCTGGACCATATGGTGCCTATCTGATTCAAGAACATTCCATCACATAACCTGTCCAACCAACACATAGCCAGTTAAACCAAATCCTGCCACTTCTCTTTGCAGTAAAATGTACTGAGCCTGAAGGGTTTTGTTTTTCAGTGTGGCACTGTGATCCAGTGAGCTGTGGCCTTGGCCAAGCCCTTTGCTGAAGTCCTATCAAAGCCACGACTGACGTAGAGGTCATTTCTGCTCAAAAAACTTGACCTCACACGGCTGTGGCTTTAAACACGCTAAGGGTATCCGAGCTCTACAGAGATGAGGGGAGAAGCTGAGCCCCTCACCTTCCTCTAGGGGTCCCTTGTTCCTTTCCATCCCTCAGTCTGCTCCTTTCTCCAGTACCAAAATATTTGTGTCCTCAGAATGGAGGGAGTCAAAATGCATAAACATCTGACTTGCAAGGACCAGGAGACTTTGCCCAACTTGTTGCTGGTAAGTGACATAGAGATCTGCCTTCCTAAGAATGAGCCCTTAGGACTTCAAAGCTTCTAGGACATGAGGCAAAGAATGGTTACCAAGAGTTTCTTGCACAAAGAGATTTCTCCTTGTGGGAACCAGAACAGTTTCAGTGAAGCCGGAAACAGAGCTTTCCACACCAAAATAGGGTTTTCTTTTGAATGACTCTCCCACCTTTCCCCTGTCCCTTCCTCCCCACCTCAACTATGCAGGAAAGAAGCTGGGAGCAGGGACAATGGGAAGGTTCCATTGTTATTCAAGCTATTAGGAACAAAAAGGAAAAGTGGTCATTAAAGGAAGCCAAGGCCACTGAAACTGGGCTGAGCCAAGTGACTTACATATCTGGCTTAAATCAACAAGAAGTTATACAGCTTTAGAAGTTTGTAGGGCTTTGGTTTTTTAGCAGTGATAAATTGATTTCATTCTTCTGAGAACAGCAACGAGTACCTTAAAGTTTTTCCTGTCAAAAGCCACATGTTCAGCCATGACCTTGTTTTCATGGGGTTGCAGGTGATTAAGGAAAAGGCACAGGGCTCTCCGGGGTGATATGGAGTGCTCTTCGACACACAAAATCAGGAGCTCTAAGTCCTAATTT
Source organism: Galeopterus variegatus (assembly GCF_000696425.1). Lineage (NCBI taxonomy): Eukaryota > Metazoa > Chordata > Mammalia > Dermoptera > Cynocephalidae > Galeopterus > Galeopterus variegatus. Next base: position 177,356 of record NW_007729628.1, on the reverse strand, counting down.
TGACTTTATTTATTTATTTATTTAACTTTTTCATGTTTACTGGTTTATTCAAAATGATATCACAAAGGATATAGATGCATAGAGTGAGGTATGGGGCAAGGGACATGAAGCTTCCGTGCCGTCCCTGGCATACCACCCTCCAGGAAACTCCAGGTGTTCAGCTATCCAGAAGCTCTCCAAACACAGGCCTTTCGGGTTTTTATGGAGGCTTCATTACATAGGCGTGATTGATTAAATCATTGGCCACTAGTGATCAACATAACCGTCAGTCCCTCTCCTCTCCTTGAAGGTTGGGGGGTGGGATTAAAAATCATCCACTAGCAAATCCTGTTGGCTCCACTTTAGAAATAGATCCAGAATCTGATCCCTTGTCACCACCCCTACCACTCCCGTCCCAGGCCAAGCCACCTTCTTCCACCATCACCTCCTACCAGTCTGTTCTCCACACTGTACGCAGAGAGATCCCTTCAGAATCTAGGTCAGGTGGTGTCAGCCCTCCCTGTTCAAATTCCTGCAGTGTCTTTTCCTCTCATTCTGAGTAAAACCCAATGTCCCAACCCTGGCCTACGAGATGCTTCAGTATCTGGCTTCCAACCAAATTCCTTATCTCATGCCCTTCCCTTCTCCCCCTTTTCCCTGCACCAGCCACATCAGCCTCCTTACAGAATGCTCACCACCCCGAGCATGAGTCTGCCTCGGGGCCTTTGCACCTGCTGTTCTCACTGCCAGGAGCATGTTTCTCCACCACCCCACCCCTCATATCTGCAGGCTTGTTTCCTCCCTTTGTTCAGGTCTCTGTTCACATGTCTCCTTATCTTGGGGATCTTTCCAGACTGAAGAAATCTAGATGTCTATCACTATATCAACAGCATTCCTTTAGTGCTCCTGTCCCCTTACCCTACCTTATTTTTGGATACACTCATCACCATCTGACATGATGTATATTTATGTGTATACAAGGGTATTTCAAAAAGTTCATGAAAGGGCCGGCCCGGTGGCGCACTGCTGCAGTGTGCCGCTTGGGAGAAGGGTTCGGATCCCACATACAGACCGGCCGCTCACTGGCTGAGCAAGGTGCGGGCGCGGTGCCGAGGGTTGCAATCCCGTTGCTGGTCCCGGTCCGGTACGGGCGTGACACTGAGGGTTGCGATCTGTTGCTGGTCACGAAGAAAGACAAAAAGGGAAAAAAAAAAAAAAAGTTCATA
>NW_007729628.1:171643-175201 GCF_000696425.1 Galeopterus variegatus | reverse complement strand
GGCGGCGCTCCCGCCGAGGGTTCGGATCCCACATACAGACCGGCCGCTCACTGGCTGAGCGAGGTGCGGGCACGGCGCCAAGGGTTGTGATCCCGTTGCCGGTCCCGGTCCGGTACAGGCGCAACACTGAGGGTCGCGATCCGTTGCTGGTCACGAAGAAAGACAAAAAGGGAAAAAAAAAAAAAGTTCATGAAAGATTTGTATTATCTCTCAATTCTATTTTTCCATTAACTTTTTGAAGTTCCCTTGTATTTATCGACACTCTAATGAGAGGAGGCACATGGTCTTTTTTGTTCACTGAGATAGTCCCAGTGTGCAGAATGGTGCCTGACTCCAGTGAGATCTCATTAGCTTAACTAATCACATCTGCAACAACACTGTTTCCAAACAAGGCCACATTCTGAGGTACCTGAGATTAGGACTCTGGTGTTTTTTTCCCTGACACCACTTCTGACACCAAATGTGTGTTTTTTTACAACACCAACCAGTTCTCTGCCACCAGCTGAATGAATGAACAATTCAATTCATTCCTGACACTGACTATTCAGCATTGGTGCAGACCCCACAGGCTCAGTCCCACAAGACTGCCCCCACTTCAGATGCCAGTGCAAATGTGGTGCCCAGACTGCCCACGCTTTTGCCCAGCCAACAATAAATTCGGGGGTTCTCACGACCGTCCCCCTCACTGGGTTTGATCATTTGCTGGAATGACTCAGAGATCTGGGGAAATTGCTCGACTTACAACCACAACATTATAATACAGAATACAACCCAGGAAGAGCCAAACGAAAGAAATGCACGGTGCAAGATGTGGGTTGGGGGTGACCTAGAACTTTCCTGCCCTCTCTGGGTGTACCACCCTCCCAGTACCTTGATGTGTTTACCAACCCAGAGGCTCTCCAAATCTCATAGTGCAAAAGTTTTTACAACCCAATCTCCAGCCTACCTCCCTTTCCCTCCCCTGAGGTTGGAGGTTGGGGCTAAAAAGTCCTCTGTTCACATGTTTGGTCCTTGTGAAGCTATCTTGGGGTCCCATCCTGAGTTACCTCATTAGCATAAACTCAGGTGTGGTGGAGAGAGGGCCTCATTATGAATAACAAAATACATGCCTATCACTCAGGAGATTCCAAGGGATTTAGGAGATCTGTGTCCTGCACAGGAACTGGAGACAAAGACCAATTCTATTTTGTATTATACCACAGAATCCAGCATATCTTTTTGAAGAGGGACACAATTCAATCCATGAAAGAGACTTTCAGCAAAACACTTAAACTTGCTCAGCCTGTTTTTTCTATCTCACTGGGCTGCTGGAAAGAGATATAATAAGTAAAAATTACTTGGGTTGAAATTGAAACTTGTACACAATTCAAGAGCTTTATTTTAGCCAAGCTAAAGCTTTCATTTGCTCAGCAGCTACTTACTAAGCAGCACCTGTGCATGAGGCTCAGCAGATCCAGCCTCCGGGAATAGAGGGATGGGAAGGATAGACCCAGGTTTGCCTGAGGAACTTGCAGTGTAGTGGTGGCAAAGGTCATGAAACACATGACAACTGCTAAGACAGCCAAAGATGGTGTTTTTACAAAGTCAGTATTTTGTAGGAAGCAAAACTTGCAAAGAGAACCGGACTAGAAATTGGGGAGTGTAGAGCTGGGGCTGGGGCCGGAACTCACAGAACCCTCAAGCCCATTCACAGACTGGGTCACAAACCCTTCACATGTCAGACTGGGTCACCAGACCCCTCACATGCAGGTCTGTGACCTATGTAACCAGCAAAAAGGTCCTTGGAGCCATAGGTTTGAGAGCATGGCTGCAGGGTCAGACGCCCGAGGCAGTCAATGCCAGCCAAGCCAGGGTGCCGTGCATACACACTAACTCCACCCCCACACACCTTATTTACAAAGAATGTGCTGCACCACCCCCAACAGGACTCAAGGCAAGGTGGCCTGATTATATTTTCCCAACAGGGAGTCTTTCTAGAAACCCAGATCCAGTAGAATGGGAGTGTGGGGGTGGTTTAAGAACAGTGGTATGAAAACCAGATTACCTGTGTTGAAATTTGTGCATTTCTATTTAATTAGCTATAACCTGGAGCAGATGGCTCCAACTCAGTTTCCTTATCCACAAGAATAACTTCATCACCTACCTCCTTTGGTTGTTCTGAGGATTAAATCATTTAACACATGGAAAGCACTTACAGCAATCCCTGACACAGAGCATCCAACAAATGTTAATGATCATCACCATTATTATCTGGTAACTGCTAGAAAAAAAAAAAACATGGTTTAATACTTTAATGAAATGTTTTCTTGAAAAAGTAATGTCAACCAAGATCACCCATCTTAGTGTTGCCGGTAACACCGAAAAACATGACCTTTGGGATCACAGCATGTTGGAGTAGTCATGGTTTAATACTTTAATGAAATGTTTTCTTGAAAAAGTAATGTCAACCAAGATCACCCGTCTTAGTGTTGCCGGTAACACCGAAAAACATGACCTTTGGGATCACAGCATGTTGGAGTAGTAGTCTTTATGGTAGCTTGTGGAGAGCCGTGCAATGGTTTGTGAACTATAAATATCTACAGTTATAATCTGAGGTTTGGATAGATAAATTCCAGATCTTATAGAGCTATGGTGAGGTGGGATAAGGAGACTACTTAGGTTTCCTCTTTCTTTGCCTGTCTCTTTTTAGGGGACTATGGAACCCCACTTCCTTGGTTCTTCCTTCTACAAGAGTCCTATTGGCTTGGTGGTGAAGGTGAGTTATTCAAAAACTAAAATAAAAACCCCAAAACCTTACTGTTTGAAACACACTTCTTGGGCTATATGCAGGACATATGGGTTGTAGATATGGCCCTTGAGGTCCAGGATGTGATTCCTGGAAAGTCAGCTCTGGGAGCCCACCTCTCATGAATTACCAAGCCAGAGTGAATAGCTGAGAACTGATAAAATCTTATATCTTGTACAGCTTGTCCCAGTGGATTAAATTGCTCTATTAACAGAAGGCCAAATTACTTCAGGGTTCCGGCGACTTTTGCAACTTTTCAGTTTAAAGGAGAGATCCAGGGAATCATGAAGCCTCCTTTGCATTCGTCTTCAGCTGCCTCCTCTCCTGCTTTTTATTTCTCCCCAACCTTTTCAAAATACAAGCTAATTCATTCTCCAAAGAGGACGACTCATCCCGAGGCTGAAGCAGTGCTGCTGATCTGCAAGGCAAACACTCCCAGGCTCTCGTGGTGTTGATCTTTCTTGCGGTCGGGGAAGAGAGCTAAAAGGGCATTTGCCCATGGTGCACCTTAGATAAAATTTAGCTTCCTACGGAACAAAACAGGAGGCCTAGGGAGAGTTATAGAAACTGGGAAAGTGGAGAAAAGCACAGACTCTTGTGAAGTCTGAGAAGGCAGAGAAATTCTGGAGCTATAGCTGGGGACTCCCCTAGAGCTGGGAGGTTCTGGAAGCAAAGGAAATACTTTGCAATCTGTTTGTTGCTCATGTACCTGCTCTTTATTTTGTATTAATGGATCTGGGCCAGGATTTATCCTTTAAGCACTAAGATAGATG
>NW_007729628.1:167339-170954 GCF_000696425.1 Galeopterus variegatus | reverse complement strand
TTTTGGGGGTTTTTTTTTTTTTTTTTTTTTTTTTCCTGAACAATCCCACAGATACTCTGCCTTTCAGGAAAAAGAAAAAAAAAATCTTAAGACAGATGTGCTTCCTCAAAAGTGAATCAAATATGTTTTTGCCAATGGAAGCTAAATTTTTTTCACCTGTCTCACAAGCTAGACTGAAATAGATTCCTAAAACCATCTAAAATCAGAAAAGAGCTGTGTTTCCTCCCCAACGCCTTCCTTTCACAGATGAAAAAATAGAGCCCACTTGGGACACTTGGGACAAAACCTGGAGCTCAGACACAGATTTCCTGGCCAGGACCTCACTCTGAAGACTAAACTACTGAATTTAGAAAAATATTTCCCTTGCTATTTTATGACACTTAGCGCAGTACGATAGCTAGTAAAGTGATCAAATGAATTGTGGGGAAGAGACAAAAGTCCCTCAGGAGGCAGAAATAGAAGTAGTGGAAGTGGCATGTCTCTGACCACCAGGCCCGTGACCCGCCACTCTCCCGCACGTCCTGCAAATGAACAGAGGACTCGTGGACACAGGCCCTGGCTGGCTGCTGCCTGAAGAAAACCCACTCTGCTCACAAATGTGCACTTGAGGCCAAGGCCCTTAGAGGCTTGGCAACGGTGGTTTCCTCAGCTTCTGCTTTCCTCTCTGGCTGGCTGGCTCTTCTGCCTCTCTTCCCTTTCCAGGATGTCCTGAGTTCCTTTTAAAGCAAATGCCAAGTTTCCAAAAAAGTGTCCACGTGTGTGTGTGCGTGTGCACGCGCGGTGTGTGATTTTATACCACTCTTCACAATTTGTCCCGGTCTGTACCTCCACCACTCTCAACCCTGGTGTTAATCCCCAAATGCTGAATGCCCCTAAGGGTGGATTGCTCAGGTAAGTCACTTCTCAAGCTGTGGGTGAAGCAAGATGCCCATCACATCACCTGAATGTACTTTTACTCAAGGTTCACCATGACTTTGATATGTTTTGGACTGGAGTGAAAAGTACCAGTGGTGGGCTGAAGAAAATTAACCCATTTCAAATTTAATCCTGGTTTTGTTAATTTTTTTTTTGAAATCACAATTCTTTACACTGTGGGCCCCTCTCGATATGTTAACAGGATGAGGTGAAACTCTTTAAGTCTGAGGCTCCTGTTTACAAAACTCCCTCTGGGTTCGACAAAGATTGTGCAATCAGGCTTGAGAACTTCAGAGCCTGAAGCGGGTCAGAGGCTGGTGGGGCCCAAGCAGGGGCTGGTCTCATGGGGAATGCTGCTTAGGCCTTATGAGGCAACTGTGTCTTCCCTTCGTGGTAGGAAACTCATTAACTCCCCCTACTTCTCCCCTCTTTTCCTGCCTTTATTGACTCTCATTTCTCACCAAGAGAGTAACATGGACTTATGGTTGGTGCAGGGTGTTCAACCAGAGAAGAAAGGGCCCTGGAAAAAACCGAACCCATAACAGAGGAGATGGAAGATCCAGAAAACCCAGGAATAAACGGTAAAACCCCAATAAAGAACACAAAGCAGAAGCGAGGAAAGGGCTCCGAACCCTGCAAAGGGCCAAAGCAAAACACCCCATGACCAGGGTGACAAGAAGCCCAGGAGACTGACTCTGTGTGTTGACAAGCGTTTAACCGACCCCTTCTCAAGGATCCAGCTGCATATGTGCAGAATGAATGGTCCAGCCCAGACATGAGCGCATATTTCCTGGAGAAAGCAAATCCCAAGTATGTTGTGTGTTTGTGCCCTTGTTAGGCAAATCCCAAGTGAGTTGCACAAATGTGCTGACTTCCGAGGATTTAGTAAGAACAATAACTTGGGTCATTGGGACTTAAAGCGGATATGAGTTATAAGGAAAGACAAAAATAAATGCTTCTGTGCACCAGGGGAAAGAGTCTAGTGGAGCTGACTGCACTTCACTTGTGGTTTACACATCTAGAAGCCCATTCATTCAAACCATCAAAAGCCTTTCCTGACAGTGGGAGTTACCTAACAGTTCCTGAACTGATGGACCAGGTTTATAGGTGCTGTTTCCCTGGCTTTTGCTGCTCTTACCTTCCCTTTTGAACCAGTTCTGTATTTTTCCCAAGGTTTTTCACTTGCTGAGTGTATGTGTTTCTCTGTGGGTGCTAAGATGCTCTTGCTGTCGTCACCTGGCTTTAGAGAGGCAGCACGGCCTCTGGACTCTGCCTGACACTGCATGAGAGGGTTCGCCTCCATGCCTCCATGACCCACCCCGGTGCCATTTCACGGAGCTTAGGTCAGAGACCGCAGCTTTTCGCAGAGCTGGTTTGCAGTCAGCAGTGCCTCTGGAAGACCCTCCTCCCAGAGCAGAATGACAAGGCTGAAATCAGGGGGCTGGGGACTGGCTCTGTCTCAGCCACAGGCAAGGCAAGGAGGCACACAGAGAGAGAAGTAGTAATGGGATTTTTCTGCAGAGAAGTAAATGTGTAGAACTACCATATTAAGGCAACAAATAAAGTTGTGCCATATAGGATGAACTGAAGCAGGGAGACACCGGAGGTCAAGAAGAAGTGGAGGCCACGTAATAAAGGTTGCACTGGAGGGGACGTGGGAGCAGAGGTTTGAGGCGCACTGATGAGGAAGAGTCGGTAGTCCTACCCAGTTAACTGGAAAACTCTAGAGTTCTCAGGAGCAAGAAGTCAGCTGTAGTCAAAGTTGACTCAGATTTGAGCCACGGTGACTAGGAGAATGGCAGTTCCAGCAATGGACGTGGAGGACTACAGAGAAAAATGTTGTTTGGGGGAAAAGGTGAGGAGCCTGATGAGAGAATCCGTGAGGAATCCCCACAGACTTTTGGAAGCAAGGGTCTGGGACTGAAGATCGAGCCTGGTTTAACTCTCTGTGCAGACAGTGAGTGCACTCTGACGAATGTGGACTCTGGGTTACAATCCCAACTCTGCTCCTCATGAGCCATGTGACTGATGGGACACCTGATGTCTCCGTGTTTTAGGCTTTCTCATCATCTATTCAAATGCACATAATAATATCTACCCCACAGGGCTGTAGTAAGGGTACAATGAGGTAATTCATGTAAAGCACTTGAAACAGTGCCTGGCACACAGTAAGTGCTAAATAAATGTTCAATACTATATCAACATTATTCTTCTGTAGTCTTCCTTACAAAGGTCATAGCTGAAGCCATGGGGGCAGGTGAAATCATAGGCAGAAGACAGTGGTCTGAGGAAAGAACTGTGGGGAATGTGTACATTAAGGCGTATTTACACCATGTCCATGTTTTTCCTCCAAGACACCTTCTTTGAACGTGAGCTTCCAGGTTTGGTTCCTGGGGTATGTGTGAAGAATCTGGTAAAGATTTTTGAGCCCTATGGCCGGCCAGCTGTGGACCGTCTTAACATTACCTTCTACGAGAACCAGATCACAGCGTTCCTGGGTCACAATGGAGCAGGGAAAACCACCACGTTGTGAGTCTTCTGGTGAAGAGGCTGGGTTGCCTGCTATCCTGTCGGTTCCGGGCTGCGGTCTACTCTTTTCCACTAATTTTAGTGAAAAAAAAAAATGCCCTCTCTATTCATGGTCCCAAGAACTTGCATAACCTACTGCACTCTTCAAAGCTAGCTCACGTATATTGTTTT
>NW_007729628.1:164909-166893 GCF_000696425.1 Galeopterus variegatus | reverse complement strand
ACAGCGTTCCTGGGTCACAATGGAGCAGGGAAAACCACCACGTTGTGAGTCTTCTGGTGAACAGGCTGGGTTGCCTGCTATCCTGTCGGTTCCGGGCTGCGGTCTACTCTTTTCCACTAATTTTAGTGAAAAAAAAAAATGCCCTCTCTATTTGTGGTCCCAAGAACTTGCATAACCTACTGCACTCTTCAAAGCTAGCTCACGTATATTGTTTTATTTGATCTTCACAAAAAGCCCAAAAGGGAGGTGGAGTAACTTTATCACCCCCTTGTGTGCCAGGGAAGCGAACTTTCCAAGAGTTGAAGTGACTTTCCTGAGGCCACCGAGTTGTAATGGTTCAGTGGGGACAAGAGCCAGATCCTTCCACCACAACTGCTCTTGTGTCTTACACCCTGAGTCCACCCACCCCCACTTCCAGCCTTTCCGGAGCTACTATCATCCCTGGGGTGATGAAGTCATGGCCATTGTCATCAGTGCACAGTACTACTCACTTTTGAGGAGCATTTTTTTTTTTTAACAATTATCAGGCAGGCGTCAGCATCAGTGTGGGACTCCTGGTGAGGGCTGATAGTAGTCCTGGAGAAAGTAAAAAGGATGCAGTCTCTAGAGGGGCCTGTGGGGTAGCAGCCTGGCAACCAAAGACAAGTTCAGGGAGGAGAGGGCTCTGCATGGACTTTCAGCTCAGGAGGCTCCGCACACTCCTCTCAGGGGCCGAGCGCCACCTGCTGAGAGGAGAGCGCAGCCCACCAGGTTTCGCAGGGAGCTGCAGATACAGGCCTCTCAGGGGCTTCTTGCAGAGCCCCAGGAAGGAACACAGAGTGTACACCCTGCGTAGGAATGTTCTCCAGGGCGGCTCAGCGGGAATGGAATGTGGGGCTGGTGCCATTACATTTGGTTCTGTTTCCCTCTAGTGGTTGATCAACAGAGATTTCAACTTCTAAGTCCAAGTTCAGAGAGCCAAGATTGTATCAGAACTCGGGACAGAGCTGGGTGTGGCTGTGCTAGATCTGTTTGATTTCTCTCCTTGTTAACAAACACGGACAGAGCACAAAGTCCCATCCAGGACCCCAGGGCTCCTAAAGGCAAACACATTACCTCACTGGCTGCTGAAATGCAACTTCCCCTGGGGGTTGAAACACAACGTTTAATATTAATAATAATATTGTTTAGTTTTACCTTATGCGGGCACGGTTCTAAATGCATTACATGTATTAACTCACGTAACCTAAGGAGGAGGGAGTCATTATTTTCCCATTGTACAACACTGCTATTGGGCTTTTTATGTTTGGGATCCAAAGATGATACTGTGGGTGGTAACTCCCATGCCTGGCTTCAATCAATTAATCAGCAAGTGCACATTGAACACTCAGGTGTGCTTGGGCTTCTCACCATCAAGACCTTATCCTGGGCTCTCTGATGGTGACACCTGCTTTTCACTATCTGCAACTGCTCCCACAGCAGGCAAAGCATTGAGCCATGTACCTGAATGCCTTTTGTTGAGTCCTTCTCGCACCAGGCAATGTGATGGGAGAGTTGTGGTCACCTGTGGCTGTAAGGGAACGTTGGGAGGCTGGAACCCCCAGAGGCCCACAGCGCTTGCCTGGATGCACTAGAAAATCAGGAGGAGCAGAGTGGGAAGGCAGATGGGGGTCCTCTGCAGAGGGCCAGGATGCACACACTGATGCTGAGCCCTGCATGGGAAACTGTTGGTCCCCACAGCTAGTGGTGGTCTGGCTTTGACCCAGAGCCCCGGGCAGGAATCACTGGTGTGGGGCTGCCCTCTGAGGTGCGTTGCTAAAGGCCATCTCTCTGCCACTGACTCCTGTATTCGGCAGGTCTATCCTGACAGGTCTGTTGCCACCAACATCAGGGACTGTGCTCATTGGGGGAAAGGACATTGAAACCAGCCTGGATGCCATCCGACAGAGCCTTGGAATGTGTCCGCAACACAACATCCTGTTCCACCAGTGAGTAAAACAGGAAT
>NW_007729628.1:147604-164038 GCF_000696425.1 Galeopterus variegatus | reverse complement strand
TTTTCTTTTAAGTCATGGCACTAAAGACTGATTTTTCAGTTGCTCTTTTTCCAATTAAAATATCTTTTATTTCTTATCTAAAAATCTACAAGATTTGTATATTATCATTGAAGAAAGGAAGGAAGGAAAGAAGGAAGGAAGGAAGGAAGAAAGGAAAGAAGGAAGGAAGGAAGGAAGGAAAGAAGGAAGGAAGGAAGGAAAGAAGGAAGGAAGGAAGGAAAAAAGGAAGGAAGAAAGGAAGGAAGGAAGGAAGGAAGGAAGGAAGGAAGGAAGGAAGGAAGGAAGGAAGGAAGGAAGGAGGAAGGAAGGAAGGAATAGATTTTTAAAAAGAGGAAAATAAAAGTCACCTGTAATTTCGCCACCCAGACATAACACTGTTAACCTTGGTGTATAATTTTCCAGAACTTTTCTGCATGCATTATAGATATACACATATCTTTCAAGTTATAAAGGAGAATTAAACTATGCATACAATTTTTTAACCCGCCATTTTTTTAAAATGTGATTTCTTTTTTTTAACCTAAGATATCATGAACATCTTTCCCCATCATTACATGCTCTTTTTGTTTTATAAAACAATTGTTAATGTTTACATGTTACTCTGCAGTGTGAATGAACTAGTCAAGCCATCCTCTCTTGTTTGATATTTAGTCGGGGTCTGTTGTTCGTTTTTGTTTCTGCATCATAAACAACAGCACAATGAACATCTTGGTTGCTAAACCCTTGTACTCGTCTTTAATCATTTCTGTAAGATAAATTGCTAGGAGTGCAGTTGCTGAGCCCACTGCTCTCCCCTCTCCCCATCCCCATTAGCCTCACGGTGGCTGAGCACATCCTGTTCTATGCCCAGCTGAAGGGCAAGTCGTGGGAGGAGGCCCGCCTGGAGATGGAGGCCATGCTGGAGGAGACAGGCCTCCACCACAAGAGGAATGAAGAAGCTCAGGACCTGTCAGGTGCTCGGTGTTGGAAGGACACAGGGCTACAGAGGGCTAATGCATCACGTGCCAGCGCACCGGGCGGCAGGGGGGGCTCATACGGGAGAGCTGCTACGAACTGGAACTTCTGTGAAGTTACTCTGGGAATCTAAGCGCAGCCCACCTCTGGGTCATTTCCCACACAGAACACTGCCTTGCAGCAGCCTGGGCTTTATTTGTTCTAATGTATATGTGTTTGAACAGTCTTCACATGATCTGATCTTGGAGGCAAGGGTTGTCTTTTCTGCATTTACAAGGCACGTACACTGCTAGGGTTTTGAACACTGTATAAACATCTAAGGAGGCAGCATCAAATGGCTGCTGGATTTAAGATAACTTCCCCCTTGATGCTGCCAGCCTGGTCTTTCTCTTCCCATCCTCCACAGCCCCTGTGACCCCCTCCCCCTTGTGCCTCTAGGTGGCATGCAGAGGAAGCTCTCTGTTGCCATTGCCTTTGTGGGAGATGCCAAGGTGGTCGTCCTGGACGAGCCCACCTCTGGGGTGGACCCCTATTCAAGACGCTCCATCTGGGACCTGCTCCTGAAGTATCGCTCAGGTAAGGGCCACTCTTCAGTGCCCCGTGCTCCCACGGAGGCCTTCCTGTGGTTCCCACTCTCTCACACCCGGCATTTTGCAACTGAGTAACAGCCGTACTCCACTCAGACGGGCTTTATCAGTGACTCTAAGTTCTAGTTAAAGTCTCCTGACATTTTTACATAAACATAAACAGGGAGGGACAGATGGGGCAGCCTACTTCTCACAATATTCTGGAAGGTTCTGTCAACCTGTAGCCCTTATGTCTGGGATAATGGGCGCAGCTCTAGGTGAAATTCTCCTCTAAGGGGATCCAGGTCACCCACAAACATCCCAAGAAGCTCCATCGTTGTCAGACGACTACTCAGGACCAGGTATGTGGGTGACTTCTGGATATTCAGTGCCACAGAGGGCTGCTGTAGATGGAATGTCTCAGAAAGCGACATTGCCTCCTCTGTCATGGCATCTTTCAAGCAGAGGGCTCAGGTCCAGAAGACACAGCAAGCAGAGCTCAGAGTGCCCTCAAGTGACAGTGCAGCTCAGTCCTGTGGTGGAACCAGAGATTTCCCTCATCACTATCTTCCAACAGCCTTTGCCTGCACCATCACTGGTGGTTTGCTGTCCTGTAGTCCTCACTACTGTTTTAACTTAATGACATCTCCAGTTGGTAAAAGTGTGTGTGTGTGTGTGTGTGTGTGCACGTTCTTTACAAAGATTATAAATGCAGAGCTTAATGATCCAGAGAACGTACACATGGAACTCAATAGACTGACAATAGGTGTGTCCTATATATGGTGATTTATTTGAATCAGATCCTATGCCTGGTAAAGGGATACAGTATATGACAGTGCTTTACAATATGTAGGATACTATATAATGTTAGCTACTGTCATTATTATCCTAATATCCTGAAATTTGCTGCAGAATTAGCTCTTTTTTTTTTTTAATTAACTCCCAATTTTTGCAACTATATAACTGGGAGGTTGCTGTACATCTCTACCAGCCACGCCCAGCCTAGGGTCTTCCCAGTGATTCCCCCAACCCCATCCTTGCAGGCAGAACCATCATCATGTCCACTCACCATATGGACGAGGCAGACCTCCTTGGGGACCGCATCGCCATCATTTCCCAGGGAAGGCTCTACTGCTCGGGCACCCCGCTCTTCCTGAAGAACTGCTTTGGCACAGGCTTCTACTTAACCTTGGTGCGCAAGATGAAAAACATCCAGAGCCAAAGAAAAAGCAGCGAGGTATGGTCTCTCTTCCCTGCCCAGGGAACAAGCCCACCGTGGGTGAGAAGGAACACACAGCATGGGGCTGCCACTCCAGACATTTCTACCCAATCAAGCTCTAGCCGTCAGAATCAGCTTCTTTGGTTCCGGGACCATTTGCAGATTTCGATAATCACATTCTGAACCCTTCTACAGTGATGTTTTAACCAATATGGAGCAAGTAGTTTTAAATGACCTGAAATTATCACACGCCAGTGTCCCAAAGTACCCATGTGTTTTGGTTTAACATTGAAGTGAGTGTCTCATTCTGCAAGGTTAGACCGTTTTAAGAGTAATTGTGTAAGCTTCCTTTTTTCCATTTCAACATTCATGTTCCCTAATTAAACCTGAATTTCAGTAGTAAGTGAAAGCTAAGCAAAGGCCTCCTTGGGAACTATAACCTAAAAATGATGAAGCCAAAAAATACCAACCAGCAGAGACCACTTCTGCATGTCAAGAGACCCAGGTTCAGGTGTGGGTTGTGAATGGAAAAACTGTGTCATTCTAGGTAAATTACCTAATTCTTCGTTGTTGTTTTTCCCCCATGTGGAAAACAAAACTGATGATCTTTGCTTCTGTGTCTTAGGCATGTGAAGATAAATGGGATAAAGTATTTGAATGTGCTCTGGGCCCCTTGAGAACAAGCATTGGTCGCATTCAGATTGTTATGATTATTACGTTGTAGCATTACTTGTGCCTCTAGTTGAAGTGTCTGGCTGCTGCTGGGTTTTCCTGCCCTGGGTAGATTTCCGTAGCCCAGGGAGGGAGGAGCAGAATGTCTTGCACAGGCAGAACCTATAGCTGTCACATGGTTAATGACAAGCCAAAGGGATCCTTTGAGGTTCTGCTTCTCTCTGTGCCTGACTCACACACTCTCCAGAATAAAATCGAGTGGCTACACCTTCAAAATGCTTGGATGCTGGAGTGCTGTGCATCTTCTCAGTCATTCTGTCCGTCCGTTGTAGGGGACCTGCATGTGTGCATCTAAGGGCTTCTCCATCAGGTGCCCAGCCTGTGTCGAGGAGGTAACTTCAGAACAGGTCTTGGACGGTAAGCACTGGGGCAGCCCACTCCTTGGTTCTTGTCTGGCAACCATCTCCTGGAATTATTGGGTGTGGCCTGTTGTGATGCATTTTAATGGGAGCAAAGAGAACACTGTGTACTTGTCAGGCTCAAGGTCATACAATTGTTCATCTTTTTCTTTGAGCTTCTTTGTCTTCTTCCTTCTTGCTCCATTCTCAAAGGGATCTTAAAAGTCGTGCACCTAAGGGCCCGGTCCCTTTAGTGAGGAATGCAGTCTTTGTTTATTCCGTGCCCTTAAGCCTCCATGCCTGGGGTCCTCCTGCCCCGGCTCCAGGCGACATTCCTTAGTGTCTGGAGAGGGCTGCTCTGGCGCCCTCTGGTGGAACCATGGTGACCCACAGCTCTTACAGTGAACTTCCCGAGAGTCAGAGATCGCGTGTGCAGACTGCAAGTCTGTGTAACGTTAAACATCACTGTTACACTCCTAACTGTTCCCTCAGCTTCCCAGTTTTCCAGTGATTCTCCCTTAAATTAGGGTGCATTAAAGCTCTCAGGGGTGCCCCAGCCTCCAGGGACATGCAGTGGAGAGGCCATCACTATAGAGCGATTGCCACCCTGTAACATCTGAGCCCGGGACCTGAGTGCGTGCCCACAACTCTTCCCACTCTCCAGGAATGCGTGCCCCCCACTGCCCATGGGGGTGTCCTTGCAAATAGAATACCACACACCCCATGTTCCTCAGTAGGAGCAATGCTAAACTTATGTACTGGCCCAGGTTAATGAAGGGGAGAAAGTATCTGCTTATCAAAGAAAAAACAGAGTTTCCTATTTAGCACAATTTTTTTCTAAATCTGAAGAATTTCCTAACTGAAATCTGGTGAAACAAGAAAACTAGACAATATTTGTGCACACCGGTTAAGACTTGAGGGAAATACCCAGAGTTGCATTATCAGTGTTCACCCTCTCTCCCTCTCTTTGTACTGTAGTGAACAGAAAACACCTTTTTAGGATGACGTTTCTGTCTTTTTCCTAGCCACCTTGCTGTAGGTTTTTCCCTGCATTCTGATCTGGAAATTTGTATTTTTAAAAATCGATACTAATATATATAATAACTGTGCTTCACCAAATCCAGTTGGAAACAGGGCCTGCTTGACTAGGGTGATTTTTTTTTTAATATTACTTTATTTCTCCTTTATATAGAGTAGGAATGCTATGAATGGTGGGAAGTACAGTAAGTAGTTATGCCCCAAATAAGGGAGGGATGATCATTTTAATCCTCATTCAGCTCCTTGGAAGGCTTTTCATGTACACGCACCCACATAACACACACACACTTGCAGACCTCCCTGCCGGATGCTGAAAGCCCTGCTAACCTACAGGGCTACTTCTGGAAAGGCTGACACACGCCTGAGACACAATTCCTGGGAATCCAGCAGCTTTGGGTTCAATTTCCTTCCTAAGAGAACAATGAGTGTGACCTCTAGGGAGCTATCAGGGCAGAGCTGCTTCCTCAAGTAAAGAAGTCTCCAGCCTCTGTATGAAGTCATCCCAGAACTAAAGACAATCCAGGCCAATATGCAGGTTTGACGTAAAATAAGCCTTCCAACCCAGCTCAGTAGGAAGATTTTGGTTGAAAGCCATGAAATCCCCTATATGTGTCCTTTTTAACACAAAGAAAGAAAAGAACCCACTGGGACCCTGACTCTGTCTAAGAGAACTGCTTTCCAAGGAGTTATGTTCTGAGTTCCCAGAATCCCTTTCCTTTGAACCACTTCTCAGGATGATGTGCTAGAGAACTGTCTCTTCAAGTGCATGCTTTGAAGGTTTTGAAGTTAGACTATATGGGTCCTTTTTAACACAAAGAAAGAAAAGAACCCACTGGGACCCTGACTCTGTCTAAGAGAACTGCTTTCCAAGGAGTTGTGTTCTGAGTTCCCAGAATCCCTTTCCTTTGAACCACTTTTCAGGATGATGTGCTAGAGAACTGTCTCTTCAAGTGCATGCTTTGAAGGTTTTGAAGTTAGATTTCTAATTTTAAGGTAACACATGCTTGTGCATAAAATTTAATTCCAGCCACATAGGGGAATTTCAACTTAACTCGACCCCTGATACTTGCCAGAGCTCCATGCTACAACCTCACGCTTCACTCCCCAAGCCTCTCTTCATGGTTTCCCAAACCCCTTCTGCATTTCCTGGAAGCTAGGTATTAAGTTTTGTTTTGTTTGAGGAGGCAGGTGCAGTACCAAGGGAAGTGGTGTGGTCCTCCAAGGTGTCAGACCCAGCATGGGTGTGAGATTTAGGAAGGGCTTCTCCCTCAGCTTGGACTCCAGTTCCAGGTATGCATCTTGAGTGAGTTCCCTACAGTTTGGGCCAGACCAGGAAAATGAAAGCAACTTTGACTTAACCCTCAAGTCTGCAGTGAATGAGAATGCGCAACAACAAAGGCAGAGAGCCTTCTTACCTGAGCTGATGTTCATGATAACAATAGGAGCTGCCACTCACCTGTGCACCAGGCACTGCTCTGAGTGCTCGGTGCATATTAACTCATCCAGTCCTCACAAACGACAGTAAAGTGGATACTATTACTTTCCCCTTTTCATAGATGAGAAAACTCAGGTATGACCTGCCCAATGTAACACAGCTTGAGGGGACAGAGCATTTGATTGAACAAAGGGGAAAACTGGCACAGATATGTTACACGACCTCCCCAAGGTTGTGCAGCTACCTAGTAGGGAGCCCTTTTGCTTCCATCTCCCTCTGCCTCACAGTGGCTATCACAGGGCCAACTAAGCTAAAAACAGACATGAATGTCAGTCCTCCGGAAGAGTCACTGGTGAGTAACAAAATGTCCCTTCCTCAAATGGGTGGTGAAAGAAAGTAGGAGACCTGGGCAATCTTACAATCTAGACTTGACATCAGTTTTTTTTCTTGTCTTAGGGGACGTGAATGAGTTGATGGATGTGGTTTGCCACCACGTTCCAGAGGCAAAGCTGGTGGAATGCATTGGTCAGGAACTTATCTTCCTTCTTCCGAATAAGAATTTCAAGCAGAGAGCATACGCCAGCCTTTTCAGAGAGCTGGAGGAGACGCTGGCTGACCTGGGGCTCAGCAGCTTTGGAATTTCTGACACTCCCCTGGAAGAGGTAATGCAGAGATTGCAGCTGGTTTCTGTTGGGGGCCAGAAGAGGTGGGTCTTGGCAAAAGTCTAACATTAAAGTGAAGTTTCGTAAAAGCAAAAAGCCATTAATTCCCTGCCCCAGCACAGAAATCATCTTCATTTTCAGTGTTCTTCCTGCTGCCTGTGTCCATTTGCATAGTTTCCGTAGTTGCATTATGTGCTTACATTTTAGTATTTATAGAGGACTATGTCCTTAAAGAGTCGTAATGTATTTTCTTCCCATTATGAAACAATAGCCAACAAAACGGAGCATGACTTGAATTTTTCTGAGAGTGGGAATGCCTAACCAAGTTCTCTCTTTTTTTTCTTATGGACAGATTTTTCTGAAGGTCACGGAGGATTCTGACTCGGGACATCTGTTTGCTGGTACGGTGCCAGGGCATTGTGAGTTGTTCCCTTCCCCTCCCCCAAGCTCTTTCTTGAAAATCTAAAGAAAAAGCCAAGAAACAACAAAGCAGGCAAATAATAAGGCATTTTGCATTCTTGGTGCCTTTGAACGACAAAGGAAAACAGATTGAGTTAGGTCTGGATGGGAACACTCTGGATGAATCAGGATTCTTAAGGAGGTCAGGTTGGTAGCTTCGTCCCCAAACTTCTCATCCCATGTCCCCAGTCTCCTGTCCCTGCCATGTCATCATCATCATTTCCTCCTCTCATCTCCTTTAGGCTTCTGATCCATTCCTGTTTGCGTGAGTGACAGCTGGCAGAGTCCTTAGAAGTAATGGTCACAGTAAATAGAACCCAGATGCCAGCTAGAGTCTCCTGGCCCCTTTGAGGCTGAGATCATTCTGAGCCCTCATTTAGTGGCCTCTGAACTTTAAAACCATGGGCATCAAAGTTCTTGTGGATTCTGAGAGTCTCTCTTATACATGTGTCAGCCTGGGCACCAACTAGCCCCTTCTATGATTTCTACCCAAAACTAACAGCCACACAAAGCCGCTGTGAGGATAGAGGCCCTCGCTGCAGAGGGCGGAGGGTGGGGAGATGGAACCACTTCTGATAGAACAGGAGGCGTCACCCACACTGTTAGAACCCTCTGCTGGCCACAGGCAAAGCTGTGTGGCAACTCTCCTTTGCTGCCTTGGGCTTCTGGCACCACCTGTGTCACTGGTACCTCCTTCTGCTCGAGGTGGCATATCACACTGTTTTCCTGCGCAGAGTGTTTCCTCACTGTGGGGGTTCTGACACCAGCTCTTA
The DNA here is from genome assembly GCF_000696425.1 of Galeopterus variegatus. Classification (NCBI taxonomy): domain Eukaryota; kingdom Metazoa; phylum Chordata; class Mammalia; order Dermoptera; family Cynocephalidae; genus Galeopterus; species Galeopterus variegatus. The sequence goes on along the minus strand of NW_007729628.1, from coordinate 155,862 downwards.
AAATAATATGGCTTTCATTTTGCTTCATAAGTGATCCCAAACATTTATCAGCTATGCCTGAACTGCCAGTGGTCAAATATACCAGCCCAAATGTGCTCCAGCCTATGCAAATAAGTCACGTGGTGGCCAAAGGAGGTGGCCATCCTGGCAGAGTGGGGGTAGAGGCAGCGGTCCTCTGAGGAGATGGGAGCAGCTCACCGCAGGGCCCAGGTTTTCCTGTGAGATCTGCGGACACAGATATTGAATTCTCTCAGCTCACCTGAAACTAAAGGCTTACGTTCACCAAGACCAGAATGAAGATATGCTGATTTATATCAGAAGCTCTGCTGGATTCAAGAGTCAGGGCCTTATAACTGTACAGATTACTCCGTCTTAATAATTAGGTCTTCTCAGGAGAACAATAACACATGAGAAGACGGTGTGGTCAGCATGGGCATAGGATAAGATGTTCCAAAGAGGCAGTCAAGGGTAGAGGTTAAGAGTATAGCTTTTGGGGGTTGGCCCATTAGTTCAGTGGTTAGAGCACAGTGTTATAACACCAAAGTCAAGGGTTCAGAACCCTGCACCTGCCAGCTGCCAAAAAAAAAAACAGTGTAGTCGTACAGTGAGGCAGACCAGACATCAAACCTGAGCTCCATAATTTGCTAAATTAGTGTCTTAGGGTAAGAACTTAGCCTCTTTGTACCTCAGTTTTCTCATCTGCAAGAAAAGGGATAGTAATAGCATCTACCTTTCAGAATTTTTGAGAAAACTGAATCAGTTAATGCATGCCAGGTCTTAACAAAGTATGCAACCTCTGATTACGATTCAGCAACACTCCCATGTCGACATTTACAAATCATCTCTTACCTCAAATTTGTGTAGCCCTTCATACTTTACAAAGCACTAACATCCATTCTCTTATTTGATTGTCACTATAATCTCATGAGGCAGGTAGGGCAGGGATCTACCCCATCTAGGGGAAACTGAGCTCACAGAGGTTGGATGACTTGCTTACTGTCACACTGGCTTCTGGGTCTTACTCTCTGGTCTTAGCTCTCAAATCTAAGATCCTCCATTCCACACTCTCACTGCCTCCTATTTTTCACATAGTTACGTACATTTGTTTTGAATTAGCTCAACTTTAGAGGATGACATCTTCTGATCTTTTCTCCAAAATCTCCAATGGAACCTGTAGCTGTTCCTTGGGGCCAGATGTTGCATGGCATCAAGAAAGTCAATGCCACTTCTGGAAGAGTGGCTCACAGCCAGTGACCACTAGAGAGCAGCAGAAAGCCAGGGACAAACTGTCAGTGCCGAACAAAGGCTGGAGCCCTCAGCTGTGGCCCAAACAGTGGGCTCCAGTCTGGATGGGCCATCGGGGACAGAGCAAAGCTCAGAGGATTGGGATGAGGGAGAGAGGCAGCAGGGGTCCTACCAGAGGGAGGGCTGGCCACAGCAGACATCAAATCTGAGCCCAGATCAGGAAAAGAAGCCTGAGCAACTGGGACTCTGGCACTGGGTGGTCAGCAGACCTGCAGAGCTTCTCTGCCCCTCTGAATGCAGGGCCTGGGCCTGGGGCTACCTGTCGCCAGGGCCTCCGCGTGCAGGGCTGGTGCACGGTAGGTGCCCATGAATGTTGGTTGAAAGGATGACTGAGCTGACCCAACTCCCTATAGAGTTGCCCTTGTGTGGGGGACTTGAGGAGGGTTAAGAGAGCAGCTCGGGACCAACCAATGGTCCTCTAGGGTCTCCCACTATGTCCAATAATAGGTGTTCTGCACATGAGCGTTAATCAGTGAAGACAAACTGTAGCTTCAACATAACTGAGGACTTACAATGGTTTATAAAGCACGTTCACATGTGTTTTCTCGTTTAATTTTTAAAAGAATTCTGTGAAATGTTCTCATGTTCATTTTATAGATGAGAAAACTCAGATTCAGACAGGCCGAGTCGGTTCCACCAATTTTTGCATCTTGTAAGAATCAGCATTCAAAATCAGGTCTCCTAACTTGAAGCTCGTTAGTTTTTCTGTCACTTCTCAGTGGCCTCTAAGAATTCAGAAAGAACCAAGCTTACTCTGATTTTTAATTTTTTTAAGTACACAGGTCATAAGTGATTATATTTTATTGTTTAAAAATTCAAATAATATACAAAAGCCTGAAGCTCCCCTTCCCATTTAACCCTCTCCTCCCCAGTGGTCAAGTGTCCTTTTCTTTGTGAATAATGTATGAACTTTCTAACATAAATGTGATCTTACTACACATATTGTTCTGCACGTTAGTTGTTTTGTTTTGTTTTTTTACTGATTTATATATTTTAGACCTTTCTCTATGTCAATGAATTTAGACCTATTTTGTTCTTTTTAATGCTAATAGAGAATTTTTAAGCAGTTTCAGGTGATTCTACCTGCAGATAATTTACACTGGAAAATGGATTTTTAAAAGAATCGTTAACCTACCTGGCCTGGTATTATGGTATTATGTTGCTGACTTAAGTGAAGGGAAAATCAATGCTGTCAGAAAAAATGGTATATGAGATCCAGACCTTATGGGTGTTGTTCCAAATGATGAATTTAATCCCCCAAACCAGGTGGCACTCAGAAGAAAAGGGAAAATGTCAGCCTCCGACACTCCTGTTTGGGTCCTGGCGGGAAGGCCACACAGATGAGATCCAGACCTTATGGGTGTTGTTCCAAATGATGAATTTAATCCCCCAAACCAGGTGGCACTCAGCAGAAAAGGGAAAATGTCAGCCTCCGACACTCCTGTTTGGGTCCTGGCGGGAAGGCCACACAGACTGCCCAGGGCTGCACCACCAGCTCCCCAGCACCAGCTGCTCCTCCCCAGGGCCAGACCCCCCCAGAGACAGAGGACCCTGGCGCCCGGCGCAACACGGGAGCAAGGCTCTTCCTCCAGCACGTGCAGGCACTGCTGGTCAAGCGATTCCACCACGCCGTCCGCAGCCACAAGGATTTCCTGGCCCAGGTATTATAGCAGGTCCCTGGCTGTGCCCGTGGCTCCTCCTGGGGCCTGCCCTGCCCTCTCCTGGCCTTTCCATCCTGTCCTGAGCATCCCCCGCACGTGGGTTCAAGTGCAGCCATGAGCACTCTTTGAGTCTGTCAGCTTTGTTTCCTCCTTGCCAAACCTTTATTTTGATTCTTGCAAGTACAAACCTTCTTTGTAAGTCATCATTTAGCAGAGAAAATAGAATAATAGTGACTATGTTAATATTGTTTTTATTTTTACAGTGAAGGGTAAAGTCATGTTTTCATTCATTTTTGCAATGACCCTACATATCGAGGTCATTACCCTCTTTTTTCTTCTTATGTTATTTTGTTCAGATGAGGTCATTACCCTCTTTTTTCTTCTTATGTTATTTTGTTCAGAAAAAATAACTCCGGTGAGTTATGAGTAATGTGGTGAGTGACGTGACTTGCTCTTTGAACTGCCCTTTAACCTCTGGCTGAACATTGGCCTACATTCAGACTTTCCATGGCTACTAGAACATTCTGTTTTCTTCTACACATCTTGCCTTTGCACACTCTGCCTGTAATGTTCTCCCCGAAGCCTGAACTCTACCACAGCCCGATTATGAGGCTGCAGGGTGCATGTTTAAAAGAATAAGCGTGTTTGCGTGTGTGCAAGTGAGTGTGTGTGTGACACCTAACACCCCACAGCCCCCGTTGCCATGTTCTCTCTCCCACAGATTGTACTCCCGGCCACCTTCGTGTTTTTGGCTCTGTTGCTTTCCATCATCATCCCTCCTTTTGGTGAATATTCCTCGTTGACCCTCCATCCGTGGATGTATGGGCAGCAATACACCTTCTTCAGGTGCGCAGACTCATCCCCAAGTCACCATTCACCTTCATGGGTGTGGGCTCCTGGGTCACATGCTGCATGGAAGGGTCCTGACCTCTGCACTGCCCCTGGACCTTCACCAGCATGGAAGGGGTCCTGAAGCTGCCCTCAGAAAGGAAATTACTGTAGCTGCCATGCCTGGAAAGGCGATCCCAAGTGGCAATCAGGACTGCTTGAGAAGGGGCGCAGGAAGGAGAACATGAAGCTTGGGTGAGTGGGTCAAAGCACAGACACGATCTGCCATCTGACTGCTGGGGGTGTGCAGGCAGCCTACCCCACTCCCAGACCTGTGACCACCCGACGGCCACATCAGTGCCTCACGTGCATGCCTGGCACATCATAGCCATTCCATAAACACTTTGAGTTGCAGCTGGCTGCTTTGGCCTTCCCTGTCCCTGTCACATGTCCACCCTGTGAGCCTCTGTCTCTTTCTAGCTTGGACGAGCCGGGAAGTGAGCGCTTCGTGGTACTTGCAGACGTCCTCCTGAACAGGCCAGGCTTTGGCAACCGCTGCCTGAAGGAAGAATGGCTTCCGTAAGTCTATGCATCCTGGCCTGAACACCACCAGCTACCCAGGAGACCCCAATGGTGGGGTCCAGGAAAGCAGGGTTGGGAGAGCGGGCTTCTCCCATCTCAATCCCGCTCTGTATTGCAGGGACCACTTCCATATCTCCAACCAGCACTCACCCAGCCTCTCCTTCAACACTTGCGTGCAAGGATGTTCACTACTTCTAGAAAGCCCTTGCATCATTGGACAGCTCTGTATTTCTCATTACAGAAGTTCTATGTTAATTCAACATATGACCCCCCCGCTGCCCCCCCCCCGGAACTTACTTGAAAGGCTTCTGAACAGGGAAGGGAGGGAGATGGGGTATATGCTATTGTATAATTGGATCTCGAATGGCATTAACTACGTACATAGCCAGCTCTCAATTATTGTTACGAGTATGGAGAAGGGAGCTATAGAGGGCAGTGGAAATCCACCAGGAATCCTGAAAGTTCAAAATGATTCTAACTTCTCTCATTTGGTCTTTTCAAAGCTATTTATAAGGACCAAAATAGACTAATTTTAAATTCCTTTTTCTTTTTATTCTGTGTCCCAACAGCTACAGCTTCTAGAATAAGAAAAGAGGGATAAAACAGTCCACAAACAGATAATTTTACCCCACTTCCCCTACCTAGTCCATCAACAAAATCCGAGTCTTAATATTTCTCGAACAGAAACTAACCTACAGGAGCATGAGAAGAAAGGGCCTGGGTCTGAGGAGGGGGAGGAAAGGCTGAGAAGGAGAGGGTCGGGCACTATTTCTCATTTCTAGGGATTTTTATCAACTTTAGAACTAATTATGGAATATTTTCTTGTCTTCCCTAAGGGAATACCCCTGTGGCAATTCAACCCCCTGGCAGACTCCTTCTGTGTCTCCAAACATCACCCGCCTATTCCAGGAGCAGAAATGGACACCAGACAACCCCTCACCTTCCTGCAGGTGCAGCACCAGGGAGAAGCTCACCATGCTGCCTGAGTGCCCCGAGGGTGCCGGGGGACTCCCGCCCCCTCAGGTACCTCAACCCCCCTGCCCCAGGAAACCAGGGAGCCCTAAACTTGCCTGCAACAGCAGGGATTGGGGAAATACGTGGTACCTCCTGAGTCTCCAGCCAACTAACATTACAAACTGACAGCTGAGTGAGGGACTAAACTAGGCTCCCTGGGTCCTCTTCTCGGGGGCTTCCCTGAGGGCCCTGTCGCTGCCACCTGGAGAAAGCCACTGACCAAAAGCTTCATTTTCCACTTAACACTTCTTATTCAATCTAATAAGAAAATGTTTTTAAACATTTAAAAAATTGTACAAGGCATACATGCTCATTATAGAAAAATTAGAAGACACAGATAAGAAGAAAAAAGTTACCACTTGGCTATAACAACATACCATTTGGTTTTCACCCACTCAGACAAGATTATATTCAAAACATTGTCTTGAAACCTGCTCTTTTCACTTAATAACATAATAACATTATAAACATATACCCATGTCAATAAATATACATCTACATCATTTTTAATATCTGCATACCATTCCACCGTTTGGATTTACCTTAAATTATTTAACTAATCTACACATTTGGTTTTTCAATTTTTTCCATTATAAACAATGCTGTGATGCATATTCAAATGCAATGTATTTACACACTTATTAACAGTCTTAATTAAAAAGCTTGCCTATGCCGTGTATCTAACGTGTGCCTGCACACACACACACACACACACACACACACACACACACACACACACACACACACACACACACACACACACACACACACACACACACACACACACACACACACACATATGCACAGAGCCAGCAGCCTGTCTTTCACAGGGACATCAGTGGTCTTGCTCTGAGCAGCATGCTGTTTAGAGTTCTGAACTCCAGAATACATCACAGAGAGCCTCTTCTGGGGGTTTCAGAGACAGTGAAAGGGGACAGAGAAGTCTCACTTTGTCTAGGATTGATAATGGGCCACCCACCTAACTAGCACAGAGCTGGGCCTTAGACAGCCCTCTCTCATGATTTAACGATGAATGAACAATTCCCAAAGAGGCAGTGTGGTATAGTGGGAAGACCTTCCTGAGCCTTAATTTTCACACCTATAAATTGGGCATAACTGCTCTTATTTCACAGCGTCATCATGAGGACTCAATGAAATAATTGGGTAAAGAGTTATTTAGAATTGGATTCAACTCAAGTGATGACAACCCCAAGCTAACAGCGGATAAAACAAGACGGAACCTGTTTCCCTCCCACGTGTAGTTTGTGTGGGTGGTCTGTGACGCTCTGCTCTGTTGCTCCTCCATGCTAAATAGGCCTTGACCTTATGAGCTGAGGTGGCAGAATCTACTTTCCAGGCAGCAGAATGGAACAAGGGATGAAGAAAAAGAGGACAAAGTGTGCAAATGTGTGCAAGGAAGATTTCCAGAAGCTACCACATAGCACTTACACTTAGATGTCACTGGCCAGAACCTAGCATCAAGGGAGACTGGGAGATGTAGTCTGTTCTGAGTGACCTCATATCCAAAGAAAAGGCTACTCCTATGGCAGCAGGGAAGAGCAGATAACGGGGACAACTAAAGTTTGCCATAGCATCTATCACAGCTGCTGGCTTGTAAATGATTCTGTGCTAATGAACATCTGATCTTTCTCTCTCTTTCTTTATATTCTGAAGTATATACCTTTGTATTTTTCAAGCAATATATTCTCTCTCTCAATCACAACTCAGCCACTGTAGCATCACAAGAATCCCAAAAAAAGGGCTCGGAGCTTGTCTCAGTTCTCTGTAAACCCAAAAGGAAGCTTTGTTTCTGTTGGGTTTGCACTCATGTGCTGGGGGCCCCTGTGGCTGCTTCTCCTCAAATGCTTCCAGCATCACACACCTGAGGCTGTGACACTGCACGTTAAGTTCATGGCTGGGAGAGTAAGAAAAAGCTAAGCCTAGCTACATGGTGATTCATTTCCCAGAAGAATGACATCTTCAAAGCTGCCTGGAAACTTATCTTCAGTAGTGTTAGTCCTTGGTCCCTGGGGAAAATTTAACAGGCCACTACAGCTACAGTCCTAGAAGGCAAACTAGTTCCTGTAATGTTCTTTTACTCCTACATTTTCTCACTATTATTCATGCCTCTCTTTGGAGCAAAGTTGAATGTCACACATCTGCACAGGAGCTGCTCTCTCTCTCTCACACACTCACAGTCCACTTTTCTATTCAGCTAGAATCAGTCCAGAGGGCACAGGTCTGATTCAGAGGTAGTAAAGCATTCTTATCTGGAAAGAGGGGGTGGGGTGGGGCGAGGGGTGGATGTGGTCATCTCTAGGGTCCCTTACTGCTCTAACATTTTTTGAAGGGTGGTAGGTCCTGAGGTGGAAGCAGTCCATCCTGACTAGTATACATGGAGATAATGTTGCAGGAGTATTTTATTCCATAGAATTTTTGGAAAACAATTTACCATAAACTGTCTCAGCATCAGCGATTGTTCCAGCCTGGATTCTGCCAGAGGAGCTTGGCAGCCCTCTTGGGTGCCATCTTCAGCTTGAGAAGCAGGTGATAGAGTGAAAGGAGCCAGGGTTATGGTATCAGGCAGATGCAGGCTCGGATCCTAGGCCAACCACCTACAAGTTCTGGAACCCAGCACAAGTCAGCCAAACTTTCTGAGCCTCCATCTCTTTGTTTGCAAATTAAAGTAAGAATCCTCTTTCATAAGGATTCTAGGATTAAGTGAGATCAGATATGTAGAGCATTTAACATAGTGCCTGGCACATAGTGAGCATTCAGTAGGTGCTAGATCTCCTAGCAGAAGAGAGAGGAACGAGGTGGAAAAAGTGAATCAAAGAGGGAAAGTCAAATGGCACGGGGGGGGGGGGG
>NW_007729628.1:122219-146604 GCF_000696425.1 Galeopterus variegatus | reverse complement strand
CATCCCTCCTTTTGGTGAATATTCCTCGTTGACCCTCCATCCGTGGATGTATGGGCAGCAATACACCTTCTTCAGGTGCGCAGACTCATCCCCAAGTCACCATTCACCTTCATGGGTGTGGGCTCCTGGGTCACATGCTGCATGGAAGGGTCCTGACCTCTGCACTGCCCCTGGACCTTCACCAGCATGGAAGGGGTCCTGAAGCTGCCCTCAGAAAGGAAATTACTGTAGCTGCCATGCCTGGAAAGGCGATCCCAAGTGGCAATCAGGACTGCTTGAGAAGGGGCGCAGGAAGGAGAACATGAAGCTTGGGTGAGTGGGTCAAAGCACAGACACGATCTGCCATCTGACTGCTGGGGGTGTGCAGGCAGCCTACCCCACTCCCAGACCTGTGACCACCCGACGGCCACATCAGTGCCTCACGTGCATGCCTGGCACATCATAGCCATTCCATAAACACTTTGAGTTGCAGCTGGCTGCTTTGGCCTTCCCTGTCCCTGTCACATGTCCACCCTGTGAGCCTCTGTCTCTTTCTAGCTTGGACGAGCCGGGAAGTGAGCGCTTCGTGGTACTTGCAGACGTCCTCCTGAACAGGCCAGGCTTTGGCAACCGCTGCCTGAAGGAAGAATGGCTTCCGTAAGTCTATGCATCCTGGCCTGAACACCACCAGCTACCCAGGAGACCCCAATGGTGGGGTCCAGGAAAGCAGGGTTGGGAGAGCGGGCTTCTCCCATCTCAATCCCGCTCTGTATTGCAGGGACCACTTCCATATCTCCAACCAGCACTCACCCAGCCTCTCCTTCAACACTTGCGTGCAAGGATGTTCACTACTTCTAGAAAGCCCTTGCATCATTGGACAGCTCTGTATTTCTCATTACAGAAGTTCTATGTTAATTCAACATATGACCCCCCCGCTGCCCCCCCCCCGGAACTTACTTGAAAGGCTTCTGAACAGGGAAGGGAGGGAGATGGGGTATATGCTATTGTATAATTGGATCTCGAATGGCATTAACTACGTACATAGCCAGCTCTCAATTATTGTTACGAGTATGGAGAAGGGAGCTATAGAGGGCAGTGGAAATCCACCAGGAATCCTGAAAGTTCAAAATGATTCTAACTTCTCTCATTTGGTCTTTTCAAAGCTATTTATAAGGACCAAAATAGACTAATTTTAAATTCCTTTTTCTTTTTATTCTGTGTCCCAACAGCTACAGCTTCTAGAATAAGAAAAGAGGGATAAAACAGTCCACAAACAGATAATTTTACCCCACTTCCCCTACCTAGTCCATCAACAAAATCCGAGTCTTAATATTTCTCGAACAGAAACTAACCTACAGGAGCATGAGAAGAAAGGGCCTGGGTCTGAGGAGGGGGAGGAAAGGCTGAGAAGGAGAGGGTCGGGCACTATTTCTCATTTCTAGGGATTTTTATCAACTTTAGAACTAATTATGGAATATTTTCTTGTCTTCCCTAAGGGAATACCCCTGTGGCAATTCAACCCCCTGGCAGACTCCTTCTGTGTCTCCAAACATCACCCGCCTATTCCAGGAGCAGAAATGGACACCAGACAACCCCTCACCTTCCTGCAGGTGCAGCACCAGGGAGAAGCTCACCATGCTGCCTGAGTGCCCCGAGGGTGCCGGGGGACTCCCGCCCCCTCAGGTACCTCAACCCCCCTGCCCCAGGAAACCAGGGAGCCCTAAACTTGCCTGCAACAGCAGGGATTGGGGAAATACGTGGTACCTCCTGAGTCTCCAGCCAACTAACATTACAAACTGACAGCTGAGTGAGGGACTAAACTAGGCTCCCTGGGTCCTCTTCTCGGGGGCTTCCCTGAGGGCCCTGTCGCTGCCACCTGGAGAAAGCCACTGACCAAAAGCTTCATTTTCCACTTAACACTTCTTATTCAATCTAATAAGAAAATGTTTTTAAACATTTAAAAAATTGTACAAGGCATACATGCTCATTATAGAAAAATTAGAAGACACAGATAAGAAGAAAAAAGTTACCACTTGGCTATAACAACATACCATTTGGTTTTCACCCACTCAGACAAGATTATATTCAAAACATTGTCTTGAAACCTGCTCTTTTCACTTAATAACATAATAACATTATAAACATATACCCATGTCAATAAATATACATCTACATCATTTTTAATATCTGCATACCATTCCACCGTTTGGATTTACCTTAAATTATTTAACTAATCTACACATTTGGTTTTTCAATTTTTTCCATTATAAACAATGCTGTGATGCATATTCAAATGCAATGTATTTACACACTTATTAACAGTCTTAATTAAAAAGCTTGCCTATGCCGTGTATCTAACGTGTGCCTGCACACACACACACACACACACACACATATGCACAGAGCCAGCAGCCTGTCTTTCACAGGGACATCAGTGGTCTTGCTCTGAGCAGCATGCTGTTTAGAGTTCTGAACTCCAGAATACATCACAGAGAGCCTCTTCTGGGGGTTTCAGAGACAGTGAAAGGGGACAGAGAAGTCTCACTTTGTCTAGGATTGATAATGGGCCACCCACCTAACTAGCACAGAGCTGGGCCTTAGACAGCCCTCTCTCATGATTTAACGATGAATGAACAATTCCCAAAGAGGCAGTGTGGTATAGTGGGAAGACCTTCCTGAGCCTTAATTTTCACACCTATAAATTGGGCATAACTGCTCTTATTTCACAGCGTCATCATGAGGACTCAATGAAATAATTGGGTAAAGAGTTATTTAGAATTGGATTCAACTCAAGTGATGACAACCCCAAGCTAACAGCGGATAAAACAAGACGGAACCTGTTTCCCTCCCACGTGTAGTTTGTGTGGGTGGTCTGTGACGTTCTGCTCTGTTGCTCCTCCATGCTAAATAGGCCTTGACCTTATGAGCTGAGGTGGCAGAATCTACTTTCCAGGCAGCAGAATGGAACAAGGGATGAAGAAAAAGAGGACAAAGTGTGCAAATGTGTGCAAGGAAGATTTCCAGAAGCTACCACATAGCACTTACACTTAGATGTCACTGGCCAGAACCTAGCATCAAGGGAGACTGGGAGATGTAGTCTGTTCTGAGTGACCTCATATCCAAAGAAAAGGCTACTACTGCTCTAACATTTTTTGAAGGGTGGTAGGTCCTGAGGTGGAAGCAGTCCATCCTGACTAGTATACATGGAGATAATGTTGCAGGAGTATTTTATTCCATAGAATTTTTGGAAAACAATTTACCATAAACTGTCTCAGCATCAGCGATTGTTCCAGCCTGGATTCTGCCAGAGGAGCTTGGCAGCCCTCCTGGGTGCCATCTTCAGCTTGAGAAGCAGGTGATAGAGTGAAAGGAGCCAGGGTTATGGTATCAGGCAGATGCAGGCTCGGATCCTAGGCCAACCACCTACAAGTTCTGGAACCCAGCACAAGTCAGCCAAACTTTCTGAGCCTCCATCTCTTTGTTTGCAAATTAAAGTAAGAATCCTCTTTCATAAGGATTCTAGGATTAAGTGAGATCAGATATGTAGAGCATTTAACATAGTGCCTGGCACATAGTGAGCATTCAGTAGGTGCTAGATCTCCTAGCAGAAGAGAGAGGAACGAGGTGGAAAAAGTGAATCAAAGAGGGAAAGTCAAATGGCACGGGGGGGGGGTCCTTTCTGGGGATAGAAAGTGTATAAGAATCAAAAGTGATAATGGTGGTTTAACGTCACCAAAAAATCCCCTCAGCTACTTCTGGGGTCATACTTGACAGAGTGAATGCTTTTGCCCAAGGTTCCTGACTGACCCACAAAATTGACTAATAGAAGAAACTGAACACCATGTGTTCCCAAATCTAAAGTAATATTGCCACCTGGTGGTCAAACTTACACACTTTCTAATTTTCCAAAATCTTGATTAACTAGCCTCCAGTCCTAGATGTTATTTTGAAAGTGATTTGTAAATTGTAATGCACTATTCAAATTCTTTCATTCATGTCACAAATTTATTGTGTGTCAGTTACAGGCCAGGTCCTATTCTGTGTGCTGGGGACACAGCAGCCAACAAGTTAGGCAAAGTTCCTGCTGTCATAGAAATTATATCCTACAGGGGAATAATAGATTAACAAAACAAGCGAACGGAGCCATCAGAGGGAAAACCTCTGTGTTATGATGGAGAATGACTGGAAATAGAAAACACTTGTCTGAGGACTAAAACACGGGCTGACAGTTCGCCACGTGAGGTTCTGCAGCTAGAGTTTCTAGGCAGAGTGAACCGCCAAGTGCAGAGCTTGATCGGGAATGACGGGTGCCCACAGAGGGACAGGGAGAGTGGTGGGGGTGAGGCACGGGGCCGGCGGCTGAGCTCCAAGGGCAGGGCCACGTCAGCCTTGATGAGCTTAGGTTTGATCCTAGGGTTTATTGGAGTGTGGTAAGCAAGGGGACCGAGGTGTTCTGATTTATGTTTTTAAAGCTCAGTCTGGCTGCTGCGTGGAGAGTGGAACGTGGAGGAGCAAGGTGGGATCGGGGAGACCAGTTTAGAAGTTTCTATGGGGTGGAGAGTGGAACGTGGAGGAGCAAGGTGGGATCGGGGAGACCAGTTTAGAAGTTTCTATGGAGGTCTAGGTGGTGGCATGCACTGAGGCAGTGGTATTTAAGCGGGAGAGACACAGAGGGAGTGGAGATTTATTCCAGGGTTAAGCCATTGTTTCTTCTCAATGGATTGGAGAAAAAAAGGGGGATCAAAGAAGACACCCACATCACTGATGTGGGAACTAGGGAGATGCCAGCCGCTGAGCCCATAAATGACTTTTGGAGGAGAGCAGGCTGTCTCACCAACTGTCAGGCCTCAAATTCCAAAGTAATTAATGTGGGGTGTCTCGTTGTCTCAGAGAACGCAGCGCAGCACTGAAATTCTACAAGACCTCACGAACAGGAACATCTCCGACTTCTTGGTAAAAACGTACCCTGCTCTTATAAGAAGCAGGTAAGAAGAGACCCTTTTATGGTTTTCATCCTGGCTCCTTGTAGAAAATATTGGCTAGGGACAGAAGATAATTTACTCTCACAATTTATCTATGATCAAGGCAGTGGAATTTTTTCTTTTTCCTAATTTGAGGGCCTCAGAAAAAGCAATTGAAGCATATACAAATAAAATGCAATTTGAGATTAACTTTGTTTTTTGGTTTTTAGGCTTAGGGCAAGTTGTCAACATTTAACAGAGGCACTATTAAAAGTAATATCAGAAAAGCACTAAATTTATTCAATAATGCGGCCTAGTTAACAAGGAGAGACAAAATTTGAAGGAAGAATGGGAGTAAAGGGGAAAAGGTAAAGGAAAAAGAAAGAAGAAGGAAAAATAAAAAGCAAAGAGGGGAAAGGAAAAAAATCAGACCAATACAGGAAAGAGGCAGTAGGATAGTGTCTGAGTGCGTCCCTAGGCCAGGGTCCCGAGCCAGGTTCACTGCAGCAGTCATATTCTAACTATAAATTATCATGTTATCAGTGTCCTTTAAAATGCCAATGGACTCTGCAATAAATATCTAGTTCTCTTGGCTCTGCAGCTGTTTTATAAGCCCCACCCCAGGATGGAATGGCTTCAGCAGCTCGTCCCGAGCCAGGTTCACTGCAGCAGTCATATTCTAACTATAAATTATCATGTTATCACTGTCCTTTAAAATGCCAATGGACTCTGCAATAAATATCTAATTCTCTTGGCTCTGCAGCTGTTTTATAAGCCCCACCCCAGGATGGAATGGCTTCAGCAGCTCCTAGCAGGGCGAGCAGCTGGACAAGAGCATGCTTCAGAGAGAGGGTCACAAGAAAGCGTGATCTAGTCTGCACATGCTCTGGGGCTTTAAAATAACACATATACTATCTAAGTTGAGTAGTACTTTTAGTCACTTTCCCTACCAGAGCCCTGAACAAGGGATAAATGAACTCAATTAACTAGAACACACTGCAGATGGTGACAGCAGCTGCTGCAAAGGCGGCACCATGCCCCACTTACCAAAACGCAGAATGCCATCCAAGCCCCAAAATAAAAGCAGAGTTTACTCAATAACGCAGTAAACAGCAACCAACCCAAACTTGGCTCTCCACAGCAAATGTGCAATATAGGATTTTGTATTTTCTGTGCTTGGTGGTTGATGACAGTGACAGTTCATGGATTTGAACTCGGGTCTAGGGCTGGTGCCTGCTCATTTTCCATCTTGTAATTTTACCCCAGATTGTCTAAAAGTCAATGTCTTAACTTTGGGCTGTGGAGTAATCAGAACTCCTCTCAGGTGCGCAGGGGACTATTAGTGTCTCATTTGTGCAGGGTGGAAGAGGGGAGGGCTGCAGGGCCACAGCTTCACTCCACACTGGCATGGTCACTGCCATGGTCACTGCCATGTTTTTGGATTCCAGATCAGTCATGCTGTTCTGACATATGGCCTGACAGCAGAGCCACTCAGAAAGTTCAGCATGCAGTGTGTGACTTGGAGAGCCAATGGTGGAAAATATCAGTCCTTTCTCTTCATGTGTATTCAGGCTCAACCCATGGGCTAGGTGGCTTCCAGACTGCTTAGATATCAGAAATACAAAAATACCCCTGAAGACTGAGACATCCCCATGACCTTTTGGGAAGGAAAGTTAACACTACTGCCATGCCATATTCATTGCATGATTTTATTTTGGCTTTCAGCTTAAAGAGCAAATTCTGGGTCAACGAACAGAGGTAAGAAACTATTTTTATAAGAAATTGATATCTCAGACTGATTTATTTAAAATAATTGCACATTTAAAAAGCCACACTTCAAAACCATGTAGATGAGCTGTTCTGTATGTGCTCAGGAATTCATAGGCGTGGAAGATATATGGCCAGGGACACCCTGGACTCAGAAGACTCTCAGTGGAATATCTCTTTGGATGACATAAATGGGAGATGATATTCTTTGATGAGTTCTAGGGCATTCTCACCCAAAGGAGGTTCTAAAACGTCCAAGCACATAACGGTTTAGAATACTCCAATGACTGGGACTCGTAACCTAAGCCTTGGACACTTCTTGGTCCATTCCTTTTAAGCTTCAGGGTATCTGGCCTGGCCCCAGACTCACCCCATTCCTGAGGCCTCCTGAAGGCTCAGTGGCTCTGGAGGTTTGGAGAATCTTCAGTGGGCGTTTTTGGAGTGAGCTGCCTCCCAGCCTCCCTCAGGAACTGGATCTCTAAACGAGCACAGGGCTGATGTTGGCTTGCTTTCCTGGGTGGATTCTAGACCATAAAAGTGAAATCCAGCTTTTAGAATTGCTCTCTAGAGGGGGCTGTAAGGCCTCAGCTGAAGCAGAAAGTGGGGGTAAGGTGACAATTTGAGGCCCTGAGAAATAAATATCTCCTCCTCTGCTTTGCTTAACCAGCACATTAACTTTGTTCTGTTGAGAAGTTTGGCTTTTATCCTGTCACTGAAGAGTTTTAAGCCAGAGAATGACATGCTGAGATTGGTGTTTTAGCCCAGTCACTTTAGACTTCCAGAGCAGTAAAGCTGGATGGAGCCCTAGGCTAGGATCCCAGTCAAGAAGCTAGAGCAAGAGTCAAGGCAGGAGACGGTGAGGGCCTGCCTAAGCCAGGGGTCGGGGGAGGGCACTGCGAGATAGTGATGGCAGGACTTGGTCCTGATTAGATGAAGGTGTGTCCAATGCTGCCAGGAGTCCCTGAAAGTACAGAGGGGGCACTGAAAAGGAATCATTGGTTGGGGCGGGAGGAGTCAGGGAAGACTTCAAAGAGAAGACAGCATATGAAAGATGAGTTGGAGTTGTCCAGATGCCCAAGAAAGGGAGAGGCACCCCAGAGAAGCCAGCAGCCCTGCAAAGGCAGAGAGACACAAAAGCAACCTGGACCAGTTGGAGCTCTGGAAATGATTCGACATGGCCAAAATAAGCCACTCAAGGAGGGTTCGAGGAGGGATGAAGTTGGAGAGGGGCCGAGACCAGACTCAGAAGGGCCTTGAACGCCAGGGCGAGGGTCTGAACTCCACCCTGGAGCCAGCAATGGGGAAGAGTTAAAAGTTGGTTTGTAATGTGGAGCGATGCTGCTCGCTAGTGCAGACAATTCCCCCCAAAGCCATGTTTTCCTACAGAAACTGAGAGCTACTGGGAGGCATGAAGTTCATGGCACTGATGTGTGGATTTCTTGTTGCTCTGTCAGGTATGGAGGAATTTCCATCGGAGGAAAGCTCCCGGTTGTCCCCATCACTGGGGAAGCCCTTGTGGGTTTTTTAAGCGAACTTGGCAAGATAATGAATGTGAGCGGGGTATGTAAACAGAGTGGAGATTTGGGTAGGACTTTTGGCTTGTGTAATTATCATGAATTAGGAAATCATCATGAGTGCTACAGACAAAAAAAAAAAAAAAACCTTGCTTGTTTATCATTTTTTTAGGGCCCTATCACCAGAGAGGCCTCAAAAGAAATGTCTGATTTCCTTAAACATCTGGAAACTGAAGACAACATTAAGGTACGTGATCTGCGTAATCCGCCCTAGAGCTAAAAATTCACACGAGCTGGTTATTTTATTTTTCTCTTCCCAGCGTAATTAAATTTTATCCCTCCTCCTGCTGAAATCTAGCGAGGAATGTCTTCCAGCTGCCAAACCCTTCCTCCTTCTCACATTCTTTTTCCTGTCGCTACTTTCTTCTTCAAACAGCTGTTGTCAGTGCAGCGTCTCAGGTCTCACATCATAGCACAGCCTAACAGAGCCACCATCTCCACCCTCTAGGTGTGGTTTAACAACAAAGGCTGGCATGCCCTGGTCAGCTTTCTCAACGTGGCCCACAATGCCATCTTGCGGGCCAGCCTGAAGGAGGACAAGAGCGCCGAGGAGTACGGGATCACCCTCATCAGCCACCCCCTGAACCTGACCAAGGAGCAGCTCTCAGAGATTACAGTGTAAGCCACCAGCACCACGGCTTTCTCGTCAGCTTCTCCACTTTCTGGATACGCAGAGAGGATTTTCACAAATGTGTAGAGCTGGGCTGATGACAGTGTTGTTTAATCAGGCACATATGAATGTAAGACTTGCACATGCTTCATGTGCCAAAAATGGCCAAGCCGCTGGGTCATTGTTCCTTCCCCACATGTGTTTAGAAAGAGCACTTATATTGCGTTCCATTCCCTTGATAGCAAATTGCTCCTGGAGTTTACACAAATATTCTCCTTGTCAGTAAGCAAAATGCCAAATGGCTGCCAGGAATTGGGAAAGTTCAGTAAATCTTTCATCTCCCAGTGGTAATTATCTGAGATCCTGGTAATTTTCCTCAGATGGTCATGCTTTGGAGATGTCAACAGATCTTTGCCTCCTCAAACTTAGGCTTTTATGGCACAGCTTCAGGCAGTAAAAACAACGATCTTGTGCCTTCTGTAGTGTTTGTGCAATCCGAGGCCTATGTGGAGGAGGGGTTGGTGGGAGTGCCTCTGTTAGTGCAAACTTCTTCTGGAAGGTTGTGTGGTCCTGATTTCAGTTTCTCAGTATATACTCAGTGCTACCGAGCATGACCAGTGTCATCTGCTAAAACTGGGACTTCGGCCCTGGATGACTTCCTCTGGACACCCGCCAGGGCCCTAGACTGTCCTATGTTAATTCTCACTCAGCCCAAACTTCTCTACCTTCTGCCAAACCTTCTGAACATGAAACATGAAATAGGAGTCTTTCTGTGATTATAAGATACTATATGTTCATTAAATACATTTATAAAATAGAGTTTTAGGAGCTTATGATCTATAACACTGCATAGTTTAGGGTCTTTTCTCGAAGCATTTTTCTCTTTCCTTCCAGTCGCGTGTTCTGTGCTCACTATGTGTGTGAACGATGTGATTCATAGCTTCAGCAGGGCAGTGACCAGCACCCACAAGGCCTTTCTGGGGATGAGTAAAAGGACTCCTTTCTGTGGGTGGGCACTGTCCCAGGCTAGGGGTATGGCTTGTACGTAAAGTGCGGGCTGGATTTCAGCCCCCACCCACCCACTTAGCCAGATGTCTCCTGTTCAATCCCAGAAAGGGTGAATAGAGCCAAGCTCCTGTGCAACTTGCCTGCTGTCTTTACACTTAAATTTACATTATGAACACTTCCCCGTGTTACGATGTGCTTCTCGAAAATGTGATTTAACAAGACCGTATGGCTGTCTACATAGAAAATTCAAGAGAAACTATAGTCAAATTATCACAGCTAATAAGAGCATTGCAGTATCTGAGATTAATAGAAAATCTCTTTCTGTATAGCATAACAAGTAATTCGAAAACGTAATGAAAAGAAATATTCACATGGAGCAGAAAGACAACCCACACTTCCCTCAACCTTGACCCAGATTGATTAAGACAGTTCAGCCAAGTGACGAGCTTCAGGAACAGGGGCGGGGAATCCGGAGGCCGTGCCTGGGCTGGGTACGGACTTCCCAGCCCGACTTTGCGTCTTCTCCTGCTTCTGCTCCTCCTTCTTCATCTCTCTCTCCCTTGTCCCGGCCCTGCTGCAGGCTGACCACTTCGGTGGATGCCGTGGTTGCCATCTGTGTGATTTTCGCCATGTCCTTCGTCCCAGCCAGCTTCGTCCTCTATTTGATCCAGGAGAGGGTGAACAAGGCCAAGCACCTCCAGTTTATCAGTGGAGTGAGCCCCCCCACCTACTGGCTGACCAACTTCCTCTGGGACATCGTGAGTGTCACCAGGCCTCCATGGGCCCATCACGGTCACGGCCCCTCCATGGGCCTAACGCGGCACTTGTGTGTGCTCCGACCGAGGGGACACAGCAGGGAGGGATTCTCACACCGCCAGGACTGCTGGAGGGTGCTGGGCCGAGGGCCGTGTGTGTCTGCTGTCTCTTGACATCTTCTTAGAAAGGCACAGAACTAGGAGCCCAAAGCTGGGGAAGGATGTGGGGCACAGCTCAACAGATGCTCAGGGGAGCTCTTTGTGTCCTATATCAAGGGGCTTCTGACCCACCTAATAATTGCTGCACTGCAGGCAGGAGGCTGGCCTTCCTGGGCACAGTCCAGAGCTGAGGGGGTCATACCTATACCAATACCTTCGCCCGCACATCCCCTTGTCAAATGCTGCCCCACCACCAGAAGAGTAAGTGTGGAATTTGCCCTGTAGTAGGGTTGCCGGATAAATATAGGACACCCAGTTAAGTTTGAATTTCAGAAAAACAATGAATAATTTTTAGAATAAGTATATCCCACTTCAAATATTGCAGGGGACATACTTATACTAGAAAAATTATTCGTTGTTTATCTGAAGTTCAAATTTAACTGGGCATCCTGTATTTTTCTTTGCCAAGTGTGGCAGCTTTACCCAGTGGCCTTATTTTGCTTTCCTGAAGAAACTAGACCTTCACTATACTTCAGATTAGCCACCACTTTAGGGAAAATGAAGAAAAAGTTATTTATCACATCAGCAGTAGACTTCCACCTGTCTCACAGCCAAGGTTGGTGGGGGCAAGGGGGGTAAGGGTGGGGCACCTTATGACAGCCCGTGGGGTCCAACGCACTGGGAACAAAGGCCTACTTGTAATGTGGCAGGGATCACTATGAAAACAATCCCAGTCTATTCTGGGTGTCTTGAGTAATGAGAGTCTTTGTTTTACCTCAACGTTCTAAGATCAACGTGAGCCTCCACTTTGTGTGATAAAATATATCAACTGATGGAGACCATTATGGCTTTTAATAACGATGGTGAATATTAGGATTCCTGGAGACATGATTTCTTTTATTTTACTCAACTTTCTAAGCAGCTATCGCTTAACAATACAAAACTAAAAATTATCAGTAACAACTAGATTCTTTCCTCTCTCTTCCATCTGTGTGAAAAAACACCAATGAACACATGGGGAGGAGGTCAGAACCTACAAGCCTCTCTCTGGACAAGAACGTCACTTGCAGGCGCCATATTGACCCTGTGATTTTAACATGAAAGGAGCTAGGTTCACCTGCACTGAAAAGCTACTTATTAAAGTGCTGGTTTTTTAATTTTACATTTTTTTTTAAAAGACAAGAAATGGAATTTACCCTTGGACTGACCCATGTGCGTATGGCTACAGACAGAGATCTCGAGCCTACAGAGAGATATGTGGCTGGAAGAATAGAGTGGGTGTCTGGGGTGGGAGGTGACACTAGTAAGGTAGACACTTGAAAGTCTAACAAAGGGTCAGAAGACAGTGGGTATCCTGTCAGCCAGCTTCCCGAGACTCTAGACCTGGAATCCTAACTCGAGCATCTACAGCGTTGGAACTTAGCACCCTCATCAGCCAGTGACAAAAAGATGACACATGCTTGGGGTCATTGTTGAATGAATGAACAATTATTCTTTATGTCATTCACTTAGCACATAAATGATGTTTTAAATTCTTATCTTTTTATATGTGTCATCTGTTTTTCTTTTAAATTTTGAAACAATCACAGACTTACAGAAAATTTGTAAGTACAGTTCAAAACTTTTTTTTTTCTGGGCCATTTAAGATGCCCGTTCTCTCTCTCTCTCTTTCTCTCTCTCTCTCACACACACCAGCACCCCCAATATGTATCTCCTGCAAACAAGGACACGCCGCACACACCCGCACACAATCGTCAACCTCAGGAAACCAGCGCTGAGGCCTGACTACCACCTAATCCTCAGACCCCACTCAAGGTTCTCCAGGTTGCCCCAACAATGTCTTCTCCAGAAGAGGATCTAGCTCAGAATCATCCATTGCGTTTAGTTGTCTTGTCTCTAGTCTCCTTCAGTCTAGAGTGGTTCCTCAGTCTTTCCTTAACACTCATGGCCTTGACACTTTTGAAGATTACAGACCCGTTATTTTGCAGAATGTCCTTCAGTTTGGGTTTGCCTGAGGTTTCCTCATGATTAAACTGAGGCTTGCGTCTCTGGCAGCACAATCGCAGGCCGGATGCTGTGTTCTCTCACTGCGTCCTACCAGGTAGCTTCTGGTCTCAGTTTGCCCTATTACTGCTGATATTCACTTTGGTCACTTAAGAAGGTATCTACTGAGCTTCTTCACTGTACAGTTACTCTTTTCCGGGCCGGATGCTGTGTTCTCTCACTGCGTCCTACCAGGTAGCTTCTGATCTCAGTTTGCCCTATTACTGCTGATGTTCACTTTGGTCACTTAAGAAGGTATCTACTGAGCTTCTTCACTGTACAGTTACTCTTTTCCCCTACACAATTAATAAGAATTTTGGGGAGAGATATTTTGAAGATATGTAAATATCCTGTTTGTTATCAGACTTTCCATTTATTCATTTATTTATTTATATCTGTATGCAGTCACAGTTCCTGTGTTAATCAATGGAATGTTCCAGTACCCTTATTATTTATTTTGATATTCAGTTTATCCCTAGTGGGGCCAGTGGGAGTCCCTTCAGCCTGGCTTTTGTATCCTCTTGACTTGTGGTCTTGGCCTCCTTGGGCACCTCCGTGCTCTCTGGCACAGCAGGATGTTCTAGGCTCATCCTGCACCTCCCTGCACCCCTACCCTGAATCCACCATCTCCCCAAGGAGCTCTGGATCCTTCTAGCAGAAAATGGCCCTCAGAAACCAAGATCTGGGTACTAGATATGTTCATGCCACTGGAGTATCATTGGTCCCAGGTGCTCTCAGTAGAAAGAACTAGGAAAGACATGTATGTAGGTACATATATATACACATATTTACATCTATATTTCACTATCTATCTATCTATCTATCCATACATCAAACACTATGAGCTCACCAAAACCTCTAGCTACAATCCAATGATACAGTGCTCATTCTGGTTTTCTGTCTTTCCATATTCATAACTCCTTTCTCCAAGAGTGAGAAATTGGCTTCTATCACTCCCGACTCATTTACCTACCTGAGCAATACACTTGTATGTATTAAGTGCCCCATCTCTGCCACTATCCCCACCCCATACAGACACCTTCCTGTCCCCTGCTCCAGCTGTGTGGAGGTCCTCCTCATGTGGCTCTGGCTCTGGTACTCCATACTAGATCAACCCCCTATAAAAGCACCTGCCACATTCCATTGGGACTCTGACACCCCACACTAGGCCACCCTCTGCAGGACGTCCTCCTCACCTTCTCAGGTTTTCATCCTTCTCAAGACCACTGTGCCTCCTCCCCAACTCTAATGAGGCTGCCCACCCTTCCGTGCCCAACCTAATGGCTTTAGGACTGAATTGTTTAGAAAGGGGATCATTGTCTATTTGAGCTTCGTGAAGCCAAAGACTATATTTTACATTTTTCTGAATTCTGGAGACATGCTTAGAAAGTAGAATCAATGGGACTTCGTAGCCAATGAGAAAGAGAAATCAGGTGCAATTTTGTAATTCATTCTTTCAAAAGACATAGACTGAAGGTTCCCTGAGCAGGGAGGTTGGGTAAGAGGTCTAGGGATAGCTTAGCATACATTTGCTAATGAAGAGCTGTTTAGACAAACAGAACCAGAATCCCAGACCTTAAGAGCTGGAGGATCCTGATCCCACCTCTCATTGTGCAGAGCAGGAAGCAGTGGTGGGGGGCGGGGGGGTGAAGTGCTCACTCTCCTCTTCTCTCTTCAAGATGAATTATGCTGTCAGTGCTGGATTGGTGGTGGGCATCTTCATCGGCTTTCAGAAGAAAGCCTACACCTCTCCACAGAATCTTCCAGCCCTTGTCGCACTGCTCATGCTGTATGGGTAAGTTGTTTGGGTCACTGGGTAATGCCACCACAGGGAAGCCAGGGAGGGGTATTATGCACAAGGGTAGCTTCCAGCCCCGGGCAGGGTCTGTGGCTGCTAACTAGGAATCTGTCCCGCTTCTGTTTCTGATTCCACCATTGAAGGTATTTCTGAGGCCTGGTCTATTCAGGGACAATGAGAGAAGCCCCACATGATCTGAATCTTCTCCTGCTCCAACTGTGGCCTTGACCAAAGTCTGGGAATTGGTCACTCCCTAGCTCCTTACCAGCTCTGGTTCTGATTTATGTGAGGCAAATCTGTCCATCTCATTATTTCCATCTGGACTGGTCAAGTGTTATTTGCACACAGTAGGACTCCAACTGAGAAGCTGCTCTGAGTCAGAGCCAGAGGATGACACAGGGGCTAAGTTCAGTAGAATTATAGAGCAAAGCAGGCAACTTTATATCCCAGACCTTGCATTACTGCATGTGTAACTATGGACACGTAATGCACCCATCTGGGCCTCAGTTTCCTAATCTGTAAAGTGGAAATGATACCTGGCCCTTCCTATGTGAGCCACTAGATTCTTGCCAGAGCCAGAATGGTTTCCATTCATCTTTCCTGGAAATAGAGAGTTCGGGAACCAACGTGACTGTGAACTGACCAGCGAACTGTGGAGATGAGCTTGCTGGCACCTTCGGCTCTGCTTTGCTGGTCCAGGCTAGGGTGGGAGGCATCCCAAGGCAGAGAGCCTCCTATGTGTTGTATAAGCTTCCTAACTTACAGAGTATGTGCACAGCTACTGTCTTGTTTACTCCTCTCAAACCCCCCAAGGTGGGCAGGGCAGGCATTATTATCTCCATTTAAAATTGAGGTACAGAAACCAAGGGAGGGAGTCTCTCTCTGGTCCCCCTGGGACTCTGGCTGGTTGAAAGATGTCATCTCATGTGTGAGGGGAATGCGTTATATATAGAGGTACAGCAGATGGAATGGAAGTTGAAGCTCCATCCCACTGAGCTGTGTCATTTCACACAGGTGGGCAGTCATTCCCATGATGTACCCAGCATCCTTCCTGTTTGATGTCCCCAGCACAGCCTATGTGGCTTTGTCTTGTGCTAATCTGTTCATCGGCATCAACAGCAGTGCCATCACCTTCATCTTGGAATTATTTGAGACGAACCGGGTGAGCGTGACTTTCTTGGCTCCTCTCTTACAGTACTTACCATGTTCCCATGCACATGGTAAAATGGACATATCACCGTGGGAGCCTGGGAAGGCTTATGAGAGAAGGGGCTATCTGAGCAAGATTTCTAAAGCAGAGCAGGAATCTGCCAGAGAGCAGGAGGGAAAGAGCATCCTTTCCTGCTAGGAGCAATGAATAAAAGAAACTGCCGTGCAAAGGCCTGGAGATGGGGTGAGGGGGAGGTGCAGAGAAGGAGGGGGATGAGGTAGTGTGAGCATGGCTGTGGAGACTGGAGAGGTAGCAGGTTGTGGGGTTGGGATGGGCCAGATGGAGTGCACAGCAGTGGCCCAGCCGGGAGCTTCGCCAGCCTCGCCCCCTCAGTGTCCCTTCTACCTCTTTGGGGGAGGCTGTGCCCAGGAGGCCAAGTCTGAGGCAGCACAGTCTGACCACCTGAGAACAGGTCCCCAAACTCAACACAGACCCCAGAGAGGGTCTATAACCCTCTTTTCTCCCCAAACACTCAAAGCTGCCCTGTGAGGAGCTGAGAAGCAGCGCTGGGAGATGGCTCAGGGCCCTGCTCCCCTTTGGTACAAGCCGGGCTAAGATAGTTGCTTACAGGAGGTGCCCCAGTCCCCAGGGCTGGTTCACAGCTGCACCAAAGGAGAGACTCCAGCCACACTCCCAGCAGCTGGTGCAGCTCCTGGTAACACATGCTCACCATGTAATTCCCATGTAATTCCCAAGTGATGCAGCCAGAGCTCCTCAAGCAGACAGCAGGGGGCTGCTGTTCCTCCACAGATTCCCACCGCAGATTCCTACCCTTGCCCACAGAGCCTCCTAGGGGTTAAGGAAAGACAGCTAGCCTCAGTGCCCACACAGTACTGGACATAGTAAATGTTTACAAAATGCTGCCTGGCTAGATGAAGGGGCAGAGCCTGCCCACCAGAAACTTGCAGGGAGCCCCAGTCATCGATTAGTCATTAATTAATCAGTTCCTTGTCCTAGTCCTAAGGCACCTCCTGCAAGTACTTCAGGGCTTCCATATTAAACCCCCTATATTCTTCTTGAAAAATTTCTCTGTGGCCAGTCTGGCTGCAAGGACGCCTGTGTCTACAGGCCTTCCCCTGGTCCTGCCTCTTGAGGGCATCTGGGCCCCCCTGCTCAGGAGAGGGCAGGTAGGCTTGGCTCCCACTTCCAAAGTCCTGCTTCTCTCTTTCAGACGCTGCTCAGGCTCAACGCCATGCTGAGGAAGCTGCTTGTCATATTCCCCCATTTCTGCCTCGGCCGAGGCCTCATTGACCTGGCGCTGAGCCAGGCTGTGACAGACGTCTATGCCCGGTTTGGTGGGCACCGGATCCATCACGGCTGGGAGGGCTACAGCGGGAGTTCCTACATCAGACCTGCACCCAGGGCTGGAGCTGGGGCTGGGATGGCAGCTTGCTGGTCAGGGATTGTCCTGCCACTAGAAGGGATCAGACTGCCCCCTTTTCCCTGGCTGAGGAGCCACAGGAGGGGTCAAGGACAGGCTTTTGCTCTTCCCGACTCTGGCTTGGGGAGCCAAACTGAGACTTGTGTTTGGCTCTTGCTTAATCCCTTGCATAAAGCGTGGTCTAGCTGGGCCTAGCGTGGCAGCCAGGTCTTTAGGGATGAGCCGGGGCAACTGGCAGACTCAGTTCCTGTTGATTTCCAGGTGAGGAGCACTCTTCAAATCCGTTCCAGTGGGACCTGATCGGGAAGAACCTGGTGGCCATGGCGGTGGAAGGGGTGGTGTACTTCCTCCTGACCCTCCTCATCCAGCACCACTTCCTCCTCACCCAGTGGTATGTCCAGGCCATACGTCCCATGTCCAGGACTGGACTGCACACTGGCGTGGTCATCTCTTTCCTCAGGAGCACCTCTCCATGGTGGTTTTTACCTTCTCAAAGCCTGGCTTGTTCTGAATGATGCAAGGAGAGATGGATTAAATAGAAACATTGGAATTTGTGACTCAACCTTAAAATATTTAGAAAACAATGTTATTAGCTTAAATATCTAATATTTAATTCTTCTTGTTTAATTACTAGATACTCATTTTAAATTGGACGTTAACATTGCAAATGGCAACGATTAAGGTGTATCCAAAGTACTAGTGAATAGACATATATATTCACAAGAAAAGAGACAAAGCAGACCCCTTTGCTAATTAGAGATTTGAGAGTGGGGCAGAACAGGGAAGGAGGGAGTGATGTGGGGGCCACGTGCCACGTGAATATAGCTGGGCGGTGGAGGACCCTGGACGGGTGGCGGGTAGCTGCCCACTCTGACTCTCCACCAGGACTTCTCAGCTGCCATGTCAGCTGGCCTCCCCTGCAGCCCCTGCCCCATTCTGAGCTGGGGCTCAGGTTTCCAGAGGGCAGCCCCTCTGCAACCCATGCCACAATTACTGGCCTCACCCAGGGGCCTGAATTGCAAATCCCTGGGCCCTCCTAACAAGCTTTTCAGGACAGTGTTTTGTTTCTTAACCTTTCCTCCTCTCAGCTGAGTCTGGTCACATGTAAATAAAGATTCCTAGGACTTGTTTTTAGGTTTTGATCCATAGTGAGTTAATTTATTGCAAATGAATCTACCTCCCTTCTCCCAGGGTGGTGAAGTTGAATGAGATCATGGGCGTCAACACCCTTTGAATAAAACATGAACAGGAAGTGGTTCTAGTTCTGGGAGACAGTGGTAGAAATCATTGTCCTTGGGACCCTCAGCCCTTGCAGGCTCCTCTGCAACTTTGGCCACATCTTCTAGAAGCCTTTGTGTGTGGGGAGAGGGGCAGAGGTTTGGTTACCATAACCAGCTCATTAGACTGATGTCAACACAATTCAGTGAGTCCTGCCTGCTTTAGGCACTAAGGAGGACAGAGAAGCCACAGTCTCTGGCTTCCAGAAGCTCACAGCCAATATTGAGAGGTAGCCAGGGATAGCTAGGACAGGGCCTACACGAGGGATAGCTGTGAAAGGAGAAGGGGGCAAGGGAAGGAGTCTGATGAGGTAGGCAGAGCCGAATGATGAATGTCCCTCACCTTGATGACTTGGGACTTAAGCCTGAGGCCAACATGGACCCCTTAGGGTGTTTTATAATCAGGGGAGTGACGTGATCTGCCAGGACTGGAAGCAGGGAGATCAGACAGGAGACCCTTTTGGTACCCAGGCAAGAGACAATGGTGGCCTGGATAAGGGTGGGGGCATCAGGAGATGGAGGAAAATAGGTTGACTGGATAAACAGTAGGAAGTTTGTTAGACAAGACTTAGTGATAGACTGGATGTGGCCAGTGAGGGAGGAAGGGAAGACTAGGCCAAGGTGGTCAGGGAGAGTTTCAGAGAACAGGCTATGTCTTTGAGGATGGAGAGGATTCCACTTGGCAGGCAGGAGGAAGAGAACATTGAAAGACTGGAAACGTGTGCGAGGCTGGGGGTGGGAATGGCCCACACGGGCAGGGGACCAGGGATAGATGCCAGTGGCTGGTGGAGGAGTTAGTGCAAGAGACAAGTGGGAAGGGCAGGTGGGGCCCTTGCAGCAGGGCTCTGGGACTCCAGCTGAGGACTTAGGGCTTTTACCTACAGCTGATGGAGAACCACAGAAAGTTTTAGGGTATGAGGTGACCTGATGACAGCACTGTTTTGAAGAGGTCAAGGTGGCAGGGTGGACTGGAGGAAGTAGAAAGCTTGGTTGGTAGTAACTAGACTTTACTGAGTGCTTGTCATGAGGAAGGGTTTTAGTAATGAAACAGCTCCCAGGTTTTGAGTCTTCGCTCTGTACCAGGCACTGTGCCAAGTTGATCTTCACCGCAATCCTGTGACATAGGTATTATTATTCCCATCATATGGCTGAAGGAGGCAAGGTTCAGAGACATCCAGTGACATGTGCACGGTCATGCATGGGGAGGCCAGGACTGGAACTCAGGGCTGCCTCTGGATGTGAGCTCTTGACCTATCTGCCTAAAGCCTGATGCCTCTCCCACTGGGAGCCCTTTTTGCACTTCAGCCTGGGTGATGGAAGCCCAGGCAGGAGCAGAAGGGAGAGAATGGGAAGAAAGTTCAGAGGAAAAGGGCAGTACCAAGGACGCTGTACCCCCAGCCCAATCCTGCCCCCTTTCCTTCTTCTAGGACTGCCGCGCCCGCTAAGGAGCCTATTGTTGATGAAGATGAGGACGTGGCTGAAGAAAGACAAAGAATTCTTAGTGGGGGAAATAAAACTGATATCTTAAGTCTAAATGAACTAACCAAGGTAAGGGAATAGGTGTAGGCATGTTAGTTTGGAGCTGCTGGCTGGACATGCAGATGGCACAACGTTGTCATTCTCCTTCTGTGGAACAATATGCTTATGCAAGCAGTTTGTTTTCCTAACTTTATGTAGGGCCATCAACTCTGTGTCTCTGTGTCATACTTTGAATTAGAACATCTAATTCCAATGCATTTTCCCTGCTCTTCACCTTGGACACTGACACAGAGCCTAGCGAGAGCCACTCTGAGCATCACTCATCTTCCTCCACTCCGCTTCTGCACAGCGTGGGTCACAGCACCTCTCTGAACAGCCATGTCAATGTGTAGCCTCCTTGTAGTTTTCTCTTAAGCCATGCTTTGCTCTTTGCTCCCTCTTGCCTCCCTGCTCTAACCCTGCCTCGATCCTCAGTCCAGTTTCTCCGGATCTTGCAGGTTTACTCAGGCACCTTCAGCCCAGCGGTGGACAGGCTGTGTGTCGGAGTCCGCCCTGGAGAGGTGGGTACCCTGCAGACCACACGTGGCAGGGCTTCAGAAAATCTGCTCTTGTGCACGACTCTTCTCCCCTCTAATGCAGAGCTATCCAGTAGGAATATAATGCAAGCCATGTGCATAATTTAAAATTTTCTAGTAGTATCATGAAAAGAGTAAAAAGAAAACAGTTGAAATTAATTTTAATAACATTTTTATTTTACCCAATATATTCAAAATATTATCATTTCAACATGTAATTAATAGGGCCGGCCCGTGGCTCACTCGGGAGAGTGTGGTGCTGACAACACCAAGGCCACGGGTTAAGATCCCCTTAACGGTCATCTTTAAAAAAACAAACAAACATGTAACTAATATAAAACATTATTAATGAGATAATTTACCTTTTTTTTTTNGTGGCAGGGCTTCAGAAAATCTGCTCTTGTGCACGACTCTTCTCCCCTCTAATGCAGAGCTGTCCAGTAGGAATATAATGCAAGCCATGTGCATAATTTAAAATTTTCTAGTAGTATCATGAAAAGAGTAAAAAGAAAACAATTGAAATTAGTTTTAATAACATTTTTATTTTACCCAATATATTCAAAATATTATCATTTCAACATGCAATTAATAGGGCCGGCCCGTGGCTCACTCGGGAGAGTGCGGTGCTGATAACACCAAGGCCACGGGTTCGGATCCCATATAGGGATGGCCGGTTGGCTCACTGGCTGAGCGTGGTGCTGACAACACCAAGTCAAGGGTTAAGATCCCCTTAACGGTCATCTTTAAAAAAACAAACAAACATGTAACTAATATAAAACATTATTAATGAGATAATTTACTTTTTTTTTTTTCATTCTACGTCTTCCAAATTCAGCATGTGTTTTACATGTAGGGCCCTTGTCTGTAACTAATATAAAACATTATTAATGAGATAATTTACCTTTTTTTTTTTCATTCTACGTCTTCCAAATTCAGCATGTGTTTTACATGTAGGGCCCTTGTCAGTTGGGATGAGGCACATTTTAAGTGCTCAGTAGCCGCATGTGCCTAGTGGCCTCTGTAATGGCAGACAAGGTCTGAGATGCCTCCCCCAGCCTGCACACTTGCTCTGGGGCCTGACATTCCAGACCCTCTTGGTCTCTAGGATGAAGCCAGTTGTGTGTTTTCTCCTAGTGCTTTGGCCTCCTGGGAGTGAATGGTGCTGGCAAAACAACCACATTCAAGATGCTTACTGGGGACACCACAGTGACCTCAGGCGATGCCACTGTAGCAGGCAAGAGGTGAGTGCACTGCTCTTCCTGTCTCAGGGTGTCTCACAGTCCCTGTTGCAGCATAGGGAGAGTGATCATTAGACCCTATATTGGGGTGGCTCTGAGGTCCTGAAAGATCTGTGCAGAGGAGGGACCCCCAGAGGGTGTGGTCCGAAAACTCCAAGACATAGACCCACTGGAAAATTGAATTGAATTGTGATTGCTAGGAGATTCCTCTGTTAGCACAGACTGTTGAAAAGTTCTGGGAATCACTAAGTACGTGGTGCTTAATGTCTTGGGGGTTGTGGACTCCTTTGAGCATTTGATTAACACTTGCACCTTCTTCCAGTAAAAACACACCATTGCCTCCCATTACCTCCCTTCACACATTTTTACAGAAATTTTTCAGGTATTTCCTGAGCCCTGAAGCACATTTATGATTTTCCAGGAGCTTCTGGACCTCAGGTTAAGAACCCCTGTGATGAAGCATCCTTTCTCTGGGTTGTTTCTAGACATGGGCTCATTCAAGGACAATTAGGAGGCCTTAATCTGCATTGGCTATTTGTGTACTCATACGTGCCTTTGCCAGACCAGGGAGCATAAAGGGAAAACTGGCATGTGCCCTTGGATTCTGGAGGGTGACTGCTGCTTTCTATAATAAGGTGTGTTTAATCGGTCCTCTATGAGACAAGACAGAGAGGATGCGCTCACTTATTTGCCTCTTTCCTGGCTGCTACTTGGACAGCAAAGCTGACACACAGTAGATGTGCCCACAGTAACCCTCTACTCTGGTTTGTAGGTAGAGTTAGGCACTGCCCAGCATCTACCTGACTGAGGCCTCCTTTCCTCACCTGAAACCCATCCTGATCACGGTCCAATACCTAAAGGGCAGGGGAAGTCCTGACAGTGCCTCACTGGCTCACAAAGGATGGGTTTGATTCCCTGGCCTTCCATGGCCATCCCTATTGGGTCTACAGCAAAGGGACTGGCAGGGCTGGAGCAGGTAATGGCTGAGTCTATCTTGTCTGCAGACACAGCCTCGTCTGCAACCAAGCAGGCTTCACAATGGTAACAAAGGGAGTCATAGCAGGGAGAGGGATGGGGGAGGGTGTAATAGGAATTACACCGAGAGACATCAAGTTATGGTCCCTTTGAGGCAATCTGATGTTCAGAAGGCAAAACTGAGCCGGAAACTAGAAAGAAACTACAGATTTAAAACACAGGATTGGGGTTCTCTGGTGGGGTTGCAAAATACCCTCCTTGCTTCCCGTGGGTGGCTTTAATTGGCCCAGCCCATGCCTTTGGTGGCTTTTGTCACAGTGGTGAATGGCAGTGCCTCTCTCTGTCCCATCCTCTTGCATCCATCCTTTATTCGTAGACCCTAAGCTATGAGGGGGGGAGCATGAGATTAGACCAAAGTCTATACACAGTCCATTTTTTGTCAAGGCGATATATTTCCTAGTGGAGGAAAATATATGTCAAAGGGAGTGGATAGAAGCCAATTCACTCTATCTCTGCTCCTGGCCAGCCTCTTGCTCTGGGTAGTTAACTGATTAGTTCCTCTTACACTGACTGTGTCTCATCCAGTAAATACACACGGAGAAGTTCACTTCCACTGAGAGGCTTCCATCTTTTCTAGCTACTTCCCAAGTGTCTCCAAAGTATTAAAAATCACTAATCATTTTCTTAAACCTGACCTTCCCTTTGTTTTTAACTCACAATCCAAAACCAAAGCTGACTTTTGTGTATCAGGTATTCAATTTATCCTAGACATGGAAACCTGGAAGACTCTGATTGGATTCAAAGCTCAGAACTCCTGAAGTTCATCAGTTTCTAAGCCCCTGCTTTGATTGCCAGATGTTGGGCTCATTTCTGAAGTAAATTGGGAGAAGAGATGAGGCAGCTTCTTTATCCTGCTGGAGGAAGCTTCTCCAGCCCCAGCTCTCTGAGGCTCCACAAAAGAAACTCAGTAATTGCTTTTTCTTCTTTCAGTATTTTAACCAATATTTCTGACGTCCATCAAAACATGGGCTACTGTCCTCAGTTTGATGCAATCGATGACCTGCTCACAGGGCGAGAACATCTTTACCTTTACGCCCGGCTCCGAGGTGTACCAGCAGAGGAAATTGACAGGGTAAAAAATGGTTTCTGTGGCCACGTAGGAGTTTGGTAAAACATAAGCCTGTTTCATGAGAGTGTATTCATTTAAAGATGGGAAACTGGAGCACGCTATCCATTCATTCGTTCCAACAAATGCTTACTGAGTGTCTACTGTATGCCAAGTACTATCCTAGAAGCCAGAGATATAGCAGTGAGTGAACAAAACAGACAGAAAATTTCTCCCTCCATATGCAACGAAAAAATATATATATTTACCTTTCGACCCAGTAATCATACTTTTGGGAATTTACCCTGAAGACACACCTCCCGCAGTAAAAAATGTGTATGCACAAGGTTACCACTTCATTGCATTTGTAATTGCAAAGTACTGGAAATTACCTAAATGTTCAGTCATAGTACATTGGTTGAATAACTTCTGGCCCATATACAAAATATAATCTTATGTGGTTGTAAAAAAGAACAAGGAAGAACTCCATG
>NW_007729628.1:120307-121117 GCF_000696425.1 Galeopterus variegatus | reverse complement strand
TGGCCCATATACAAAATATAATCTTATGTGGTTGTAAAAAAGAACAAGGAAGAACTCCATGAACTGATATAGAGTTATTTCCAATAGATATTGTTGAATGAAAAAAGCAAAGTGCAAAAGAGAGCATGTAAAATGCTCTACAGTAAGAAAGTAGGATAAATAAAAAACAAAACTTAATGTCCGCTTACATTTACAAGTAGAACATAGGAAGGATAAACCAGAAACCAAGGAGTGTGATGATCAACAGGAGGGAATGGGGTGAAAGGGAAATGGAAGGGAATAACATTTCTCTAAGGACATCTTTTCGTATAGTTTTGAGTTTTTGAAGCATGTTAATGTTCCACATAATGAACAAAATCAATAAGAATGGGAAGGGGATAAAAATGAAAACAAAAAGAAAGCCTAAAAATGAAAGCAAACTGAAACAAATTAAGCCAATTTTACTTCAAATAAATATCATAATCACACAAAAGGGGAGGAAAAGAACACAGTGTTTGACGACCCATCCTCAGTCTTCGGCAGCGTGGAGTTGGGGGAGAGAACTGCAAAGAATTTCTGAGCTCTTTATATTGGTATGGGCAAAGCAATTCTGAAACCACTTAGATGTGCTATAGGATTAAGTAAACAAATAAATGTGTTGGCATTATTGAGAGGCAGGGTCCTCACTGTGGAAGAAGGGCATGCAATATGGAAAAGTGGGAAAGCAGGAAAATACTGTGGGGGTGTATGGGAATTGAAGATTTCACTGTGAATTTCTAAAATATGTATATACACGTGTTTGTACATGTGGATGGGCTCATGTATAGTGTA
>NW_007729628.1:114070-118669 GCF_000696425.1 Galeopterus variegatus | reverse complement strand
TGTGTGTGTGTGTGAGAGAGAGAGAGAGAGAGAGAGAGAGAGAGAGAGCTAGAGAAAGAGAGAAAAGGGTTTATGAATGTTCTTTGTACTACTTTTTATTCTTACACATTTCTGTAAGTTT
Source organism: Galeopterus variegatus (assembly GCF_000696425.1). Classification (NCBI taxonomy): domain Eukaryota; kingdom Metazoa; phylum Chordata; class Mammalia; order Dermoptera; family Cynocephalidae; genus Galeopterus; species Galeopterus variegatus. The sequence goes on along the minus strand of NW_007729628.1, from coordinate 118,548 downwards.
GAAACTATATCCAAATAAAAAGTTTAAAATGAAGCTTCCGTTCTAGTGAGAGGGACAGACAATAAATAGTTAAATAACTAAAATGTACATTAGAGAGTGAAATATTCTCAGGGGAAAAATAAATTCAGGGAAGAATTGTTGGGGTAGGGTTTGCACTTTAGGTGGGGTGGCCCAGGGAAAGCCCGACAGAGGAGGTGACTACTGAGGGAAGACCTAAAGGAGGTGAGAGTGAGCCGTGTGCGTATCCAGAGGAAGAACAGTCCAAGCAGAGGGTGCAACTAGTGCAGAAGGCAGAAGCATGGTGGGCTTGTCTCCCATGACTTCCCTAGTTTTCCTCTTGTTCTCCCTAAATGCACATGCACACACACACACACACACACACACACACATTACTCTCTATCATAGACTCCTGTTGAGTTCCCTCAAAGCACTGTTAACAGTCTGTCATGATTCTGTTTGATTGACTGTACCCCACCCCGAGCCCCCAGCCTGTGAGTGCGGTGGCAATGGCTGTGTTCACCGCTGTTCTTCAGTGCCTAGTACAGTGCTGGGCTCATGGTAGGTGCTCCATAAGTATGTCTTAGATGCACAAGACTTCTGGTGCCACCCTTCTCTGGGGACCCTTCCCCTTCCACCCCTAGCCATAGTGACACTGGGTAAGAAGTGCTGTCTCGCTCTTTGTAAGGCTGAAGGCCATTTCCCAGGAGGCTGCACCCTGGGATCCAAGGCCCTGAAGCCTGCGCTGAGGACATGAGCTGGCAGGTGGCCCGTTTCAGCCCAGCTGGGTCTGTCATCCTGGAGGTGTGAGACCGGGTACACAAGGCTTTGAATTAGTGGAGGTTTGGGGTGTTTGCTTGTTTGTCTCACCCAGATAGGATTTCTTTCTCTTCCCCAGGTTACCAACTGGAGTATTCAGAGCCTGGGCCTGTCTCTCTACGCAGACTGCCTGGCTGGCACGTACAGCGGGGGCAATAAGCGCAAACTCTCCACAGCCATGGCACTTATCGGCCACCCGCCACTGGTGTTGTTGGTGAGGGCACCGCGGGCCCCAGAGCACAAACTGAGGGCTGCATCTCTTGGGTTGGGGAAACACGTTCTGCGTCAGCAGAGTTAGAACATGCAGCACTTTGTTTTTTTCTGGACTGTTCCCTATATTGCTCATCTTGAGCAAATCAGACTACTGTTTGGTTTAGAGCTCTATGGGGAAAACGAGTCAGTGCACAGTCTCACTGTGAGGTCCTGGGAAGTCTCTTGTGGGGCCACAGGCTCACACTCGGGAAGTTCAGCCCACTCTGTGGAAGGTGGGTGTCTGGTCAGAAATGACTACTGCCCCAGGAGGTCTGTCTGGGACCCGAAGTGGACAGGAACATTGACCTGGATCAAAGGATCACCTGACTCTCACCTGAGCCAGACAAGGCCCTAGGCCCCAGGGCCACATAATCTGAGGATTATGAGTGCATGCATCACAGGACATGGAGGGAACCAGAAAAGTCATCTGGAATAGCTCCCTTCCTCCTTACAAACATATTTGTAGTTTTTTTAAAGGATAATTCTACCATTGCCCCAGTCAACCTTAGTCCACTCATAGCGTGAAATGGGCCTGGAAGTGCGTATGGTGTTCTTCACTCTCTCATTCACCCCCTGCCCTCTGTGTCCTGCACCTGGGTACCCCGAGTCTCACCCAACTGGGGAGTGTCTGTCTCCTCAGAGATCAGAGCTGGTCAGAGAGAGCCAACCCAGGGAGGACACAGTGACCAGGAGAACCCAGCTCCAAGCCCATGCACTCTGTCCTCTCTCCCACCCCACAGGATGAGCCCACCACGGGGATGGACCCCCAGGCACGCCGCATGCTGTGGAACATCATTGTGGGCATCATCAGAGAAGGGAGAGCCGTGGTCCTCACATCCCACAGGCAAGAGATCCCCAGGGGCTGGGGGATGGGGGGTGGGGTCCTCCCCGCCTCACCTCCTCTCTCCTGCACCACAGCATGGAAGAATGTGAGGCACTGTGTACCCGGCTGGCCATCATGGTGAAGGGCACCTTCCAGTGTCTGGGCACCATTCAGCACCTCAAGTCCAAGTAAGCAGACAGTGGGGATTCGCCCTTGGTTAGTTTTCATGGGGTTCAACCAGGCCCTGTGTTCTTTATTGACAATTGGGAGGGTCCTGCCACCCCCTCATCCCAGGGGCCCTGTTCTCCAGCAGTGGATGGAGAAAGCCATCGTGCTGAGAAGCTCCTCTGTACTGGGCTAATTGCCTGTGGTGTAGGCTCGCAAGGGTCTCTGGATGGAGGTTTTGGATTGGGATGGATGCAGAGCCCGGCTGGGATGAAGGAGGACCAGTGTCACTGCCTCCACATCCCACCACTCATCCGAGGGATCCAGGACCCATGGCCTATTTAGTGAGTCCACAACCAACGTAGGAATGGTTAGGAGACCAAACAGCTTGAGAGCCAGTTTTCTTCTCCTGTATACTTTTGGGTTTGAAAAATGACTGTGTTCTATGACAAACCAACAATGCCAGTAATCTTAAGTAGGATTATTCTGTACCCATAATTGTAAACTGTTGTAAATAATTCCTTATTATCAATAGTTTGTGTTCCAAAGCTAACAATCAGAATAAGATTATCATAATGTCTCCATGCTTCCTTGCATTCTTATATACTTTATAAGCTAGGAAAGAACAGATTTATAGTTATAGCTTATTTATTTGCAAACAGTATTGAGAGCCCAGAATATAAAGGTCACTGAGTCAGTTGGTGAAAGGAACAGCACATGCCCACCTTATCTATGCCGAGGTGCTTGATGTACCCATGGGAGCATGTTGCACAGAAAACACTATTCTCCATGTGCATCAGGGCAGATAAATGATTGAGAAAGGTCTAGTAGATTAGCTGCATTTGGCAAACGGGTATTTGATCCATGGTTTCTTGAGCAACTACAGCTTGGACACTGCCAGATATCTACAGGGACATCAGCATGTGAGGTCACCAGACCTGTGTCAGCAATGTCTGTGTCCAGCTGCTGGAGAAATGGATATTCCCTTACTCCTTTCCTTGTTAGCAGAGTGTTCCCCATGTGGAGGGACAGTCAATTTTCTGTAGCTGAGAGGTGAAAAGGCATCTTATTGTAGAAGAGAGCAGCCCTAGATCACAGAGGAAGCTTTGCAGTAGGTTATGACTGACACAGTATACCTGATGTAACCATGTACGGATGCCCACTGGTCATGCGCACACTCTGGTGGGCCATCCCTCGTCCACGTGAGGGTGACCAGCACGCCGGGTGAGGGGAGGAGGGAAGCACCAATAGCTCTGGCCATAGCAGCTCCATTTGCTTCTGGAAGCTTCCATAGGGAAGCGCTGCCTTCCCAAGGCTTCACTTCCACCTGGCCAGTGTCATGAAGGGCCTTTCAGCCTTTACCACCACTCGCCTTTATGGGTGGTCCACATGGGGAGCTCCACATGGGGCTAACACCACCTTCAACTTCAGCAAGTACATCCATCCCACTTTAATGCACAGACATTCTGACCTTTAAAAACTGGTGTCAAACAATTTCTCCAAGGACTATCGTGGTTTTTTCCTCCTAGTTTTAAACATGAACACAAGGTCAGTGGTATGAGCCTTTAATCCCCAGTATTTCTGATGCGTCTGCTCCTTATTTTGGGTTTGCCTTAGACCCGACCACTAACAGAGGCCTGCACCACACTGTGTGCAACCCTAGGTTTGGAGATGGCTATGTTGTCACAATGAAAATCAGGTCCCCGAAGGACGACCTGCTTCCTGACCTGAATCCCGTGGAGCAGTTCTTCCAGGGGAACTTCCCAGGCAGTGTGCAGAGGGAGCGGCACTACAACATGCTGCAGTTCCAGGTCTCCTCCTCCTCCCTGGCCAGGATCTTCCAGCTGCTCATCTCCCACAAGGACAGCCTGCTCATCGAGGAGTACTCGGTCACGCAGACCACTCTGGACCAGGCAAGTCGGCCCAGGGGCATCGAGAGCAGCATGGGCCAGGCGAGGACTGGGCGGAACGGACACAAAAGGGAGGCATGACATTCCCAATTTTTAACACACTCTTGTCCCTCAGGGTAAAACCTGGTGTATCAGAAATCGTTTTCTAATAACATTTTCATCATCAGCAAACTTCACTGATTTTTTTTTTTTTACATCATCCTTTCCCACTTTGCTATGACATGTCATTTTATTCTTGCTTGTGGTGGTGGCTTTTTTTTCTTTTCAAATCAGCTTTATCAAAGTATACTTTGCATACAATAAAACACACCCGTTTTAAAGGTACAGTTCAGTGAGTTTTGATAAACCTGTGCTCCATGTGTGGGTTTTTTAAAAATGCAGTCACTTTTTTATTGTGGTAAGATATGTATAACATAAAATTGGCCTTTTCAACCAATTTTTTTTTTTTCCCCTTTTTGTCTTTTTTCGTGACCGGCAACGGATCACAACCCTCAGTGTCGCGCCCGTACCGG
>NW_007729628.1:71976-113798 GCF_000696425.1 Galeopterus variegatus | reverse complement strand
CCCTCGCTCAGCCAGTGAGCGGCCGGTCCGTACCCTCGGTGGGAGCGCCGCCGCGCTTCCCAAGCGGCGCACTGTAGCAGTGCGCCACCGGGCCGGCCCTTCAACCAATTTTAAGCGTACAGTTCAGTGGCATTTAGTACATTCACATTTCTGTGCAACCATCCCCACCATCCATCTCCAGAACTCTTTTCATCTTGCACAGCTGAAACTGTGTGGCCATTAAACACTAACTCCCCATTCTCTCCTCCCCCCAGCCCTGGCAACCACTGTTCTACTTTCTGTCTCTATGAATCCAACTACACTGGGTACCTCATATAAGTGGAATCGTTGGCTTATTTCACTTAGTGTAATGTCTTCAGGGTTCATGCCTGTTGTAGCATGTGTGGGAATTTCCTTGCTTTTTAAGGATGAATAATATTCCCTTATACGTACATGCCACATTTTGCTTATCCATCCATTCATTTATCAATCGACATTTGGGTTGTATCTAGGTTTTTTTTATTTTGTTTTTCTGTTTTTTAATAAACATCCTTAAAGACAGTTCACTAAAGCAATGGAAACAGGTGTCTCCATGGACTCTTAAGGGGCTGGTCCACCCATATCTCCTTGTCAACTTTAAGCAGGTAAAGGCTTGAGCAGGAGTCGTAGCCACATTGGACACCAAATGAAGAACAGAAGAGAGATTGATTACCTTTTTTGTGTTTCTTCTTGCAAGAATGAGATGGACACTGCTAGCCAAGAATCCGCCTTGCCTTGGTTACCCCAGCATCTAGTGCCCTTAGTCCTTTGAGTCCACCAACAGGGACCTCCCTTGACTTAGCTTGGGAGTCTAAGAAGCAAGCCCTGTTGGGGCACTGGTGGCCAGGCTTCTGAGGATGGGCCAGGCCCCCTGGGTAGAACACAGCCACACCAGCAGGGCTGTATGTTAAATGTGAAAAATAGAGAGCAAAGTGGGTAGGTGGGTGCCGGGTGCCGTTTTTCTGGAAACATCTATCGACTCTTGTTCTTCTCTTGCCTCCAGGTATTTGTGAATTTTGCTAAACAGCAGACTGAAACTCATGACCTCCCTCTGCACCCTCGAGCTGCCGGAGCCAGCCGTCAAGCCAAGGTACCCCCGCTCTTTCACAGCCCACTGCTTGAGGCAGATCCTCAGCTCAGGGGCCCAGCTGGTCCACTGGTCCTGAAGTGCCCCAAGACTCAGATATGTCTCCTGCAGAGAGCCCCACCTACATCACGTCCTCACATCTCCACCACATTCTCGCTGCATCCCTGCCACTCCCCACCAGTTCTGCACTGCAGGACTTTTCAATCAGTAGCTGTGTGGCTCCTGTTGTAACCAAGAAATCATTTGGATGGTACAAGAGAGCATTTTTGAAAAGAACTTTCTTGGTATCCCTGCCACTCCCCACCAGTTCTGCACTGCAGGACTTTTCAATCAGTAGCTGTGTGGCTCTTGTTGTAACCAAGAAATCATTTGGATGGTACAAGAGAGCATTTTTGAAAAGAAATTTCTTGGCTTTCCTTACAACAAGGGAAAAAAAAAACCCAACACCTGGGAGTTTGGAAATAGAAAGCAGGGAAGGTAGGAGAGAATATTAGGTTTTGACTGTTGGGTACCTGACATCTATGTCTGGTCATAACATTTGAGTTTCAAAGGAAGGGAATTAACTGGCGTGCCATGTCCCTGGTGGACACATTTGGTTAGATCAAGGATTATTGTCTGTTGTAGGAAGGGGGCTCTTCGTTCCTTATAAAAATATCAAGATGATGGAGGAAGAGCAGTAGAAGGTGTGTGTTCTGGCCTGTGATAGCTCTTGGGACTGATGCTTCCAGGCTCCTGCGCTGGCACAGTGCCCATGTGATCCCAGCTCCGCAGAAAGAGAGGGCTAGAGAAAGCACTGGAGGAGGCAGCTGCATCCAGGTGCCTTGGTTTAAGCCTGGGATTTTTAAAGAAATGAACTAATTCAGACACTCTCTCCTGACTTACCTGGAGAGTAAATCAAATCAAATCAAAGCATTTTTCCCATGAGCAAAAATATGTTAAAACCTTATTTCCCATAAAGTTCTCATTCCTCCTGATCAATTTCTTGATTGCAAGAAAAACCAAATATAGCTAATGATTGAAATACTTTCTAAGGCAGTTCCTGTGACAATTTTTCCTCTTCCTCTTGAACAGTACAGACCTAATGGCTACTTAGCAAGGTTAACTTTGTCCCCCCCTACCCCCCAACCCCCAGAGGGACCAGAAATGCCTCAGCAAAGGCACCTGTCCAGGGAAAGTTAGTTTTGCTGAGATTTTCTAGACACTGTTTATTACTTATAGATCTTGTAGCTGCTGTTGACACTAGTTGAAAATTATTCTTTGAAAACCATGTGCAGTTATGAATGCCTTTTTAACTCAGAATACATCACTGGGCAGCAACATTGTTTCCTAGAAGTACCAATGGTCTTCCCACCCCCACTGGGCACATTCCCTCTTGAAGGGCTAATACCAGATCACCCCAGGCCAGGCCAGGGGCGCTGATGTTCTATGAGCTGCAGCAGCTAATTCCAAACTTTTCCCCTTATTGCAGGTGATCATTTTCCTATTGTGTTTCTACTGTGACACATTTTTGCTTACAAATGTTAGAAAGTCTACTGCAACACATTTATTAAATTGGTATATCTTTATAGTAATTTTTTAATTAAAAACCTAACTCTGTCTTTATGACGTACTATCTTTACATAGGTTTGCAAAAATCCTTCTGTATAGTGTTACATATAAATAAGTCTGTAGTGAAATCAATAGTAATTATATTCTTGTTTATATTAAACCACTTTGAAAATGATTTTTCTTAAAGTATCCTACAAACAAGAAAAAGGTAATTTCTCTCAAAGAGCTCTAGAGAACATTCACAACTTGCTCCTTAGCAAATGTGAGAGCTAAGCTTCAGGAAGTTCAGCAGACTGATGGTTTCACAGCTCCAGGTTGTGAGCAGGAACCACACAGACGTTCTGTTATCTAGGGATCAGTGTATCTGCTTATCAAGAGCATTTTTAAATTCTTTGAAGGACTCAGTGCTGGAAAATGTCTTTTGGGATTAGGTCATATGTAATCTCACAACCGAATTTATGAAAACAGGTGAGGATCAAGGTTTTGATAGATAAATGGTTTGTATATGACCAGTCAATTTAGAAACATCCCAAATGAGTTAATAACTGCATGACCATCACATGTACTTTCCAAAATCAGGATCAACTCAGATCAATTTCTGATCCTTACTCTTACGCATTGTTACAGTTTCCCCATATAACTTTTATCCTTATCAATTAGTTTCAGAAGTACCCACAGCCTTGATTGGGATCCTTGCACCACCTCAAAGCATGTTCTCATCCCTAAATACTGCATTAGTCATCTTAAGGGGATGTGTGATCTTAAACCAGATAATTGGATAAACTACAGCAAAACCAAATTTTGTCTAGACTGGGCAAGCCCTTATTCAACCCTCTCCTTGCCCACACTCCCCACCCCACAGCTGGGTATTAGTTTAGGAATTCAATCTGTACTTTATTACTGGAGACAGTGTCTCTCCAGTTAGAAAGGTCACCTTGGTGCCCACTTCTCAAGGAGCCCGACTTAGTGCCTGAGCTTTGATCTGGGGCCTGCTATCCTGAACTCCAGCCCAACTCTCTCCCCAGCATCCCATCCCCCCCGTCATACTGCTATGCTTCCTAGGAGCCATCTGTGTAGGAAGTGGTCAAAGGGAATTCTGCACCTCAGAGCTGACCTAAATTATGACTTCTCGGCTTTTAAGATAGTAAGGGCATGGTAACTTTCTGGGGCTAAAAAACAATCCAAGATGTAAGCATGCGTGCACACAGGGGTGTGAGTCTTTGTAACAAATGTCTAGATCTTAGACTCAGGGGGATCTGAGAGATTGTTCTGATCGTTTCACAGAGAAGGAAGCGAATGTGGCCCACCACCTGTGATCTGATAGAATCACAGTGCCCTCAGCTGAGCTTCCTTCAGAGACTGATTGACAACTCTTTATCTTTTAAAATCTAAAACCGAGATGACAAGAGTCCATCTGATCTCCTTCCACAGGCGTGATCTCCTTCCACACTGCTCGTTCCTCAAAGCCAGAAAGGAGCTCTGGGCAGCGGAAGTGCAGGAGCCTTTGCCCTTGGGGACATCTGAACGAACCAGCCAGCATACATGATCCCCCTGCAGCAGAAAACAAACACATGAGGAGCATGCAGTGAACTCAAAAGGAGGCTCTTTCAGAAGGAAATGAAAACTGACTTGCTCCCCTGGAACACCTGATGGTGAAACCGACCAGCCAAACCAGTACAAAACCCTCCTCACCCAGACCACAGAAACAGAAATCCCAGTCCATCCCACTAGTAGGTTTGGCTTTGGTATCACTCTCGTTTCAAGTGGATCTGCTTTCTCTCTCTGTCTCTTTCTGTCTCTGTTTATGCACCTGTGTGCATGTGTGTGTTGTTTTCAAGGAGAAATAAAATGCAAACAGACTCATCACAAACTATCCTAATTCACTGATCTCCTGCATGTGCACAATCTAGTATAGTTTTAGACATTCCCTGTGGGTGTGTGCAGCTCCCCGTCATTGTCATAAGCTCCTGTGGGAGTTACTGCCACAGGAGTGCTAGTCATGGCAAGAATCTGCAACACTGGGTAGAAGTGAATGGACTAGTCTTAATGTTCCATATCAAGTCTTTGTAGGGTTTGAAGAGAACACCCAGCTGGCAATGCATGTAAACATTATCCACTGTCAGTTGGGTATTATTTGAATCTACGTTTCATGTTTGTTTGCCCAGATTATTTGAGTGCCTACCTCATACATTTAATTAGGACAGAAGACAAAGAGGCATGGGCAGGTGAGAGCTGGTCCTTGGTTGGATATGAGACATTTCTTTGTAACCATTTAAAGAAGCCAAAGCCTCATTCATACTATGTTGTGCCTTTTCCACAGAGCTGAAGTGTGTGTCTTCTGGGGTGGTGTTAGAAGGGAATGGCTCTCAGGACATCTAGTTGTTCACATAAAAGCTCACCCAGAATCAGGAAATAGTAGTTTTAAACCAAACCTTTCAAAAGACTTGTGGATGAGGAGAGCAAATGGATGTTCTTGCCAGGTCAGTCCCCTTCCATGACCTGCAGAAGGCTTTGCTGTGTGACGCTTTCTAGAGCAATGCTGCTCAACCCATGTTATACTGTGGATAGTCTCCAGAGTTGGGGGTTGGGGGAGAGACAGGGAAGAGAAAGATGCTGAGGCCCAGCAGCTGTCACCAAGAAGATGACATGGAAGAAAGTGAGCACAAGGTGGAAAAATTTGTACCTCAGCTTCTCCAGAGGCAGACGGAGGGCAGAGGGCTACACAACTCCAGAGTTGGGGGTTGGGGGAGAGACAGGGAAGAGAAAGATGCTGAGGCCCAGCAGCTGTTACCAAGAAGATGACATGGAAGAAAGTGAGCACAAGGTGGAAAAATTTGTACCTCAGCTTCTCCAGAGGCAGACGGAGGGCAGAGGGCTACACAACTTTAAATCCTGCACAGCCACTGGCTTTCTGCTTTGCAGCTAGTCAATGCTAGGCCAATAACTGCCGATAGAGAGTACAGAACTACTTTGGTAGCCTCACAGCTTAGTCTGGTTTTGACTATTTTTTAAATCTACCAATGACCAAAACTATAAGCCCTTTTAACCAGGGTCAGAATAGAAGTTGGAAAAGCCCAGGAGTGTGCTGTTGATACTTACATCACACTGTTGCATGCTGGCAATTTAAATTTTGAAATTTAAATTAGCAGCTACACAGGAAAGAAGACTAAACAAGGAGGAGGGACTAGCAGATATTCATGTGAGTTGTGAGAGTTTTGGAAAGGCATCAAGGACTGAAAAGAGTTGGGTTCGGGTAAAATCCTCCCACCACCTCTTTGGGGGGAAACTCAGTTTACCTTCGGTCTCCACTACACCTGAGCTCTCCAAGAGCAAGGTCTGTGTCTTTTTTGTCCAGCTCCTGCCACACAGAAAATACTCAACAAATACTTGCTAAACTCAAAACCCAGCAAACTATGAAAACCCAGCAAAAATAATATACAAAAAAAAGAAATAAGTTCAAGAAAATCATGCCTCCAAAAAGCAGCAAAGGGCAGATGGAGCAACAGGGATGCCATGCTTAATCACCAAAAGCAATCAGGAAAAAAGTCTAGGAGGAAAAGACATACTCGAAGTTTGCTTGGGTTTGAGGAGTATTCAAGACGTAAGCTTTGCTCAGATCTCCTGAGAACATGTTAATTTATTGACAGATCCCCCAGTCTGGTTTAATAAGAAAGATTTATAAAGAAGAGGAGGAGGAATTGGAGACTCAATTCAGAAAACAAGACCACCAAGGAAATGAAATGTTCCAGACATATAACTTGCTGTCAGACTTGGTAAACTTCTGGTTCTTCTTTGGGGAGTCCATATTGTAGAATAGCTGAGGTCAAAAGACAAGTGTCTTTTACTATGAGTACAAAGCTCACAGAGAGCTTCACCTGTGCCTGCCACTACAGCTCGCCTAAAGAGACGGGAAGGGAAAAGTGGAGCAGACCACCATTGGCGACACTTGGGGCTTGGAGGAAAGGGTCTCTGTGACAGCCTGGGTACTTGCACTGCGGCCAGCAAGGAGGAAGTTCTGCACCAACAGGCCTGTAGGGCATCTGGAGAAAGGCAGAAGGCTTCCCCTAGAAATATGGCGGTGTCAGCCTTGTGGGATAGCTTTTTCAGGTACCAGAAGGACTCAAGACCACTGGGCCCAGGCTTTCTGGGGCTTGGTTTTCTCAACGTGGGTATTCAACGCCTCTGCAGGGCCCTTGGGATTAACAGTTCATGACTTGTGATATTTACAGGGGAGAATTGCTACCACATTTTGTCCAAGGTAATTGTCAAGTTGGGGAAAGCATAGGTACTAGAAGTTTTAGATTCATAAAACCATGGGCTTATACAGCTAGAAAATATCTCAGTGGTTCAAAAACTAAGCCTTTTTATAATTGTTTTGTTTACATTGTTTTAATGGACAAGGAAACCAAGTCTCAGATAAATTAAGTTGCTTGGCTGCCATCCAGCCTTCCCTGTGGACCCACTCTTGTCCCCTGGTTGCTTCACTGTCACAGGGCAGAGTCCACAGGTCCCAGGGGACATTCCTACTGGACCCAGAACCCTGGGATTCCCTGTCCAAATGATCTAAAGTCTGCTTCTAAGGCCTGCGTGGGACTCTTTCGTGGGTCTAGGGTTTTTCTTGATCGTGCAGGCTGGCGTCTACTCAGGCAGGGCCTGTGAGGTCCCTTGGGAAGACAGGGGAGGGAAGAAGAGGGGGGTGATACAGGGGGCAGCCAGCTCTGCACCACCACAGGCCAATGTGGAACTCCAAGGAAGCCAAGAAGTCAATATTTGAACCCAGTCATTACAAAGGTCATTATTTAGCAGTGTTTTTAGCTTGGTTTATAACTTAAAGCATTGAGGACCCCCAAAAGGTGCTCTCCTTGGGGCTCCAGCTCATCACGATGCACACTGGAATTTCTGAACAGGTGCCTGATACTGAGGTTCAGACGTACGTGTTCCACGAGTGAAGCTTTGCTCAGGATACGGCCCGCCTCTTGGTTTTGTACTTTAGTAAATTTTGTAAGGGACTATAACTTGTTGTGGCCAAACCCCAGTCTTGGGTCGTGCTAGGTTGCAGGGGCACATCTCATCTACAAAGCACTGCATGGACAGCACCTGTCAGGCAGCATTCTAGGCATTCAGCTTGGCCATGGTGCTCTCCTCATTTTCCAGCAGAGCTTGGTAGTCTCTTTGGTTGTGAATGATACTGACTGCTGAGTCGGTCCTCTTACAGCTACCCGAGAAGCAACGGAGTCAGAGACAAGGGAGAGGAGAGAGGAAACAGAGGGCAGAAGAGGGGCAAAAGCATTCAATGCTCCATATTCTGGGAACAAAGCAGCGAACAAGACACACCTCTGTCTTCATGTTAACATTCTAACGTGGGGATCGGCAAACTTTTTCTGTAAAGGGCCCTGTAGTGAATACTTTCAACTTTGCAGGTCATACAGTCTCTGCTAGCAACTGTGCAGACTAGGCTGTTGTAGCAGGAAGCAGCCACAGACAACACATGAAGGAATGGGCAAGGCTGCAGGTGGCCCACAGGCCATGCTGTTCCCACCCCTGTTCTAGTGAGAAATCGGAGGTTAGTGTTGGAGGGACATCCAAAGCAGCTCCAGGTGCCTTTTAGGAACCCGCAATACCACTTGTTCTCTTTCCTCTGTTTTATAATAGGGACTTCAAGTAACTCCAGTTTAGCTGAGGCAGCAGATGTCTTAAGGACAGAGAATGGGTACAATCTTGATTGATGCCACAGAGTACAAGATGATGCTTAGCAACAACTAGCGACAGCAGCCAGCCTACAGGAAGGTGTAACTGAGCCTGGGTTTCTACCTGCCTCTTCCGTCCACCTGGCTTCATGCAGCAGCACACCTCCTGGGCACAGCATCAATTCCTACCTAACGGCAGGGGCCTGGGGGCCGAACATCCATGCTCTCTCCCTCAGCTGACTGCCGAAGAAGCTCAATAGAAACAAAATAGCAAAGTCAGTAGTTTGATTCATTTTTAAATTTGGATCCGTCCACCTGGCTTCATGCAGCAGCACACCTCCTGGGCACAGCATCAATTCCTACCTAACAGCAGGGGCCTGGGGGCCGAACATCCATGCTCTCTCCCTCAGCTGACTGCCGAAGAAGCTCGATAGAAACAAAATAGCAAAGTCAGTAGTTTGATTCATTTTTAAATTTGGGCTCTTGGGGAAAGATGATGAGCTTCGACAACTACAGACTGCTAAGCAATTATAACGTAACTTCACACTTTTTGTTATTGTAGTTGTCCTCACTCTCTGAGATCCTGAACTGATTAATTTTCCTGTTTCAGTTATTGGCATGACTCTTCTCCCGTCCTAGAGGCTTAAAACCTCAGAATCCTCCTCTTCCTCCTCCTCCACTGCTCCTCCCCCACATTCCGCCATCTGCCAGGAAACAGCTTCCAATACTACAAGGTCGTTCCCAACTGTCCCTGCCTTAGTTTTAGCACTGCCCTTTCTCTGACGCGGGCCTTTAACTATTTCCTGCCTGGTTTATACTCCAGCTTCCGTGTGGGCTGGCCTGTCCTCTCCCACATCCATTGATACTACACCCTGCTTCTTGAAATTTAGCTCTTGAGGTCTGTTCAATAACCACTATTGAACACCTAGCCACCAGGAGACTAGAAAAAGGCCCAGTGTCACTCTGGTTGGAAAGCTGTCCCAGAAAAATAGATCAGGTCAATGCAATCGAGAGAGAGAAGGAGAGGGGGAAGAAGAGAGGGAGAGACAGAGGGAAGATGAACGAATGAATTATAGGAGCCCTAAGGAAGCGCACTCAATCCTGACTAGCAAGAAGCAGGAGGGAGCAGAGAAGGCTTCCCAAGAGGAACATTTGCTTACTAGGGTTTTCAATGGTTCCCATAACCTACAGAATTAAGAACAAAACCCTTATTTTGGCAATAAAGGCTTTTTTTTTTTCCCCTATATTTGTCTTTTTTCGTGACCGGCAACGGATCGCAACCCTCAGTGTCGTGCCCGTACCGGGCTCCATAACCTACAGAATTAAGAACAAAACCCTTATTTTGGCAATAAAGGCTTTTTTTTTTTCCTATATTTGTCTTTTTTTGTGACCGGCAACGGATCGCAACCCTCAGTGTCGTGCCCGTACCGGGCCGGGACCGGCAACAGGATCGCAACCCCCAGTGCTGCACCCACACCTCGCTCAGCCAGTGAGCAGCTGGTCTCTATGTGGGATCCGAACCCTCAGCAGGAGCGCCGCCACACTTCCCAAGCGGCGCACTGTAGCAGTGCGCCACTGGGCAGGCCCCGATAAAGGCTTTTTATGATTTCGCCCCAATCTACCCTTCCAGATTTAACCCTTGTCAGTCCATATATAAGTTATAAGTAAGCCAAACCAAACCCCTAAAATTCGATCCTCATATTCCTGTCTCCTTGTCTTTAATCATTCTCTTCCCTCTGCCTAGAATATCTTTCTAAATTTCACTTTTTAAATTTGTATTTAACAACTGGTTATCTACATGAAAATACAAAAAAAATAAAATTAGTTCTCTCTATCTCACACCATACATGAAAACAAGTTCCAAGTGGATCAAACTACTCTTTTTAAAAAATAAAAAGTCATTTTATGTAAAATAACTTTTAAATCGTGAAACAATCATGAATTTACAGAAAAGTTGCAAGTGTAATAGAAAGAATTTTATCTGAACCAGTTGAGAGAAAACTACCAACCTGAAGCCTCATTGCCCTTGAATAGTTTCATATTTCCTTCAAACAAGAACATGTTCCTACGTGATTGCAATACAACCATTAATATTAGAAAAGCAACATGGATACGTCATCACCATCTAGTCCTCAGGCCCCAGTCAAGTCTCAACAATTATCCCAATAACATCCTTTATTCTGAAAGGATCCAAGTCGGAATTGCATGTTGCATTTAGCTGGCATGTCTTCTTGGTCTCCTTTAGTTTGGAAGAGTTCCTCAGTCTTTTGAAGATTATAGGCCAGTTATTTTGTGGTGTTGTTCGATGTGGGCTTGTCCGATGCTTCCTCATAATGAGACTCAGGTTATGTGTCTTTGGCAGGAATATCTCAGAAGTGATACTGTAACCTTTCGGTCGCACCCTACTAGATGGCATGCAATTTCAATTTGAGCTGTTACTACAGATGTTAACTTTGATCACTTTATGGGGATGTCTGCCAGTCTCCTACACCATAAAACTACCCTTTCTCCCTTTGTAATTAATAAGTATTTTGTGAGGAGGTACTTTAATACCATGTAAATGATCCCTTCTTCATCAAATGCTTAGTACATTCGTTTATTTATTTACAGCTGTACGAATTCACAGTTTCTATTTCATTCGATGGATTTCATTCTTTACTGTATTGTTTATTTTATTGCTCAATTTGCCCCTGACTTGCCAGTGGAAATCTGTCGAGATGGCTTCTGTGTCTTTTTGCCGTGTTTCACATTATTCTGTGAGCACTTACTTGCTCTCTGGCACAAGATGTTCCACGTTCATCTGGCCATTTCCCAGCCCAGAATCAACTATTCCCCCAAGGAGCCCTGGTTCCTTTTAATGAAGGTACGTTATAGAAGCCACCATCTAGGCTCTCTCGGTGGACAGGGAGAGAATATGTATATATGCATGTGTAGATAGATATCCATTTACATGTATATTTATTCCTCTACATATCAATGTATATATTGACAATTATGAGTTCACACCGATACCTCCAATTCCAATCTAACACCAGAGTTCACTTTAATTTTCTCCCTTTCCATATTTTTAGCTCCCTTTCCTGACAGCTTGGCCCCCACTATCATTAATATATTTACCTATGTATTTACTTATTTGATTGACCCTGGATGTAACGCATCTCCCGTCTCTCCCACTGTCCCCCCTTCCCCCCCACGGATCCCACCTCACGACTTTCCCTTTTCCCTTACTCACATTTTCTTTTCCCTGCTCAGGCTCTGACTCCACACCCGGGCCACCCCCACCTGATCGGGGTCTTACTTCCCACACCAGGCCACCTTCCTCCATGCACACCCGCCTCACCGCACTTGGGATTTTACCCCTGCTCAAGGCCACTGAGGCTCCCCCATAGCCCCATATGGGCACCTGCCCTGTTCCTCTCCACCTAACAGCCTTAAGAATGATTTGTTCAGGAAAGGAAGGGATCAAAAGAAGAAAGGGAGGAGTACCAAAGACCATCTTTGAAAAGCCAAACTTGAAAAATTTAGGAAGAAAACATAAGATACTGTTTTCATCATGTGGGGATAAGAAAAATTCTTAAACAATAATATTGGTCGCTAACACTGAGAACTATGTGCCAGAGACAGTTTTAAGCACTCAATATATTTAATCATATAATCTTTACAGCCACCTAATCAACAGGAACTGTGATTATCTCCATTTTACAAATGAATGAATTAAGGTTCAGAGAGGTTAACTTGACCTAAATGGCACAGTAAATGGTGGGGCTGGGAATTAAACCTAGACATTCTGGCTCCCAAGCCTGTATTCTTAATAAGTACTTCATACAGCCTCTCCAAAGACACACAACAAAACACACACACACATACACACACACACATCCCATAGGACTCATTAATTTGAATACATCAAAATGAAAAACTTCCATAAAACAAAACACACCCTGAAAAATAGACAGACCACAGACAGGGAGAAGTCATTTTTAATGTGCATAATGAACAAAGAATTATTATCCAGATGTAAAAAATTTCTATGATTCGGTAAGACAAACAACCCAAAGGACAAATGAGCAAAGAGTATGAAGAGGCGCTTCACAGAAGGGGAAACTCAAATAGCCCCTAAACATTTAAAAGATGCACAACCTCACTAGTGATCAAGGAAATGAAAATCCAAATAACAAGGGGATACTATTTCACACCTGTCAGGTTGGCAAAAATTAGAAAGGTGAACAATACTGAATTTGGCAAGGTCATGGGACAATGTGAACTCTCACCACTGGTGAGAGTGTGTGATAGGGGTCTCCAGACCACCCTCATGTTCAGAGATATGCTAGAGGGACTTGCAGGATTCAGTGTACAGTTATACTCATGGATAAGATTTGTTACAGCGACATGGTGAGAATACACAGCCGGATCATGAGGGAAAACAGCATGGGAGGTGTCTGGAGGGATCCATGCATGGGCTCCCCATGCCTTTTCCCTCTCATAAGGGGTCACATGGAGTACATTCATTCTCCAGCAGCAAAAATGCAGTGACGTGTGTGATGCTTCCACCCAGAGAAGCCTACTAGAGACTCAGCACCCAAGGATTTTATTGTGTCACATAAGAACACTTTAATTAGAATGTTCCAAAACTCCAGACTCCCAGAGGGAAAGCAAGGGTTCGGCATAAATCACATTGTCTGCACAGTCTAGGCACATAAGACACCCTGATCAGTTAAAGAACATTGGGAGCACTCCGGAAATCCACATTCCCAGACGTTGGCCAAGGGTCAACATTGCAAGCAGGCCCTTCTAAAGACAGCAGCTTCAGGTCTGCTATGTTAACCCTTTTCTGCAGAGTGTACATGATTAGGACCAGTGTGGACAGCAATTTAGTAAGATCTAGTGAAGCTGAAGACGTGCATGTCCACTGACCAAAACCGTCTCCTAGGTCCATTTGTCTTAGAGAAGCTGCACATGTGCACATGGGGATATGTGCAGGTGTATTCCTTACAGCCTTGTTTCTAATAGCAAAATATTTAAAAACAGCCTGAATATTCATCAGTAGCACTCTCATATTTACCAAGTAGGATGGAAACTCTATAGAGTCATTTAGTTCCCACCAAGGCTACAAACAGCTCCCAAGGAACTGTAGGCCCCAAATCAAATCAGTTGCTCACTGGATATTATCCAGGGATCAAGAATAAGATGTTACACAACAGCACATGGCCCACAGTGGAAACACACATCTTTCATTGGCAACAGGCCTTGGTTTTCATAACCACACTCTACTTGAGATTTGCTTGGGAATTTTTTTTTTTAAGCAGCTACAATTAATAAATGTCCATGCCTGATATTCCTGTTTTCATGAAAAATGGGCCAGCTACCTGAAGATGGTCAGGGAGAAGAAAACTAGGATATCCTACCCTGGACCTTGCAAAACCAGAGGGACAGAAAGTAATTTGGAATTTGCCAAAGAATACAGCTGTTTGGCTGAGGAGATAGCTGAGAAGATACTTTCAATATTTAGCATTTTCAACAATATTAACATGTTCCCAAGAAACAGCCTGGGCTACCCATTAGAGCCAGTGAAAAAGGAGGTTTGAGGAACTTCCCCCTTGCCAGAGGGAAACTCAGTGCCAGAGCCAGAATCAGGCTCAAGTCTTGATGGCCCCAGTCCTGTCTCCAGCCCACATTTATACCTCTCTCCCTTTTAATTAAAAAGAACAGCAGAGAAGCAGACGGGTATCAAGCAAAGGCCAAAACTGCATGTGGATACCTGACAGAGTCTCTTCTCAAAAGCCCAGTATTTCTACAATTACAGCCAAAGAGCTGATGGGAAGGAATGGGGTACATTGCAGAGCTTGAAACACTGGTAAGAAACAAAGTTTGGGATTAGAGCAGCAGAGCAGGATGGAAAAGGGTTGAAATAAGGCTGAAGCTGTGTGCAGAGAGAACAGGGTAGGCCACCCACCACCGGATGGAACACGCAAGGCCAAGCTCATGTACACATACATCAAGCAGGGAGCTCCAGGCCCAGGGCAGAGGCTGGGGAGACAGGACAACTTGCCTTCTCCGTGCTTCCCAACGGCACAGTTCCATGGGAAATTCACTGAAAAAACATTTTTTCACTTGCCTTTTTGATGAGGTGAAAAGAATGGCAGATACAGGCCAAGCTGGAATTAATAAGACAAAAGGATTAAAGAAAGCTAGGGAAACATGAGTGGTGAGACATTCGGAATAAACACTGTGGCACTGACACTCCCTGGGACTCTGGGAACAGACTCAGTTAATGCAAGAAGCTGGGCATGAGTTGCTTGTCAGGCTAAGGCTGAAAGGCCTGCGAAGGTGAGCACGAGATGGGTGTTTAGGGAAACTGCATCTTCTATCCGAGGTACATGCAAAAAGGAAAAAGGCTCATAGCTTCTGAAGTGTTGATAAAGTTTCAAACACGCAAACTCACAGGCCCACCATTTCATGATCTGACTTCATTTCGAGGGAGTAGGAGATGAAGAAGGGGCCATTTACAGTTGGCCAGAGCAGGGAGAGGGGTGGTGGCCCTTTTTTCAAACTGCAAAAGCCTTGGTCAATAGCACAGTCAGGGAAAGGAGGCTGGCAAGAGTTGTATCAGGGGTCCCTGACCAGCATGCCCAGATGCCAACCTTCATACAGGTGTATGTTGCCATGAACGCTCACCCAGCACCTGCAACTAAGCTTTAGTTGACAGCTCAAAACAAGGTCTTCATTATAAAACCTCATTGAGGAGGCCTGCCAACCTGTCCCAAGGTCACCTGGAGAGCAGTTTTGTCTGATGGTGTTGATTGTGGTCCCTACTACTGACTTTAGGATTTGTTTCTGGCCCCAATGGCTGCCTTTGGGTCTTGGTGCAGTTACTTAGTCTAGGAGCCCCCACCCATGGTATGCCTACCAGTGCTGACTCAGAGCTGACTCCTTTCTGCTCCAGAGTCTTAGTTTCCATCCCTGGGTTCCCCCATTCCCAACGTCCCCACCAGTTCAACCCCAGCCCTGTGAGTATGGTTTTGCCATTAGAACAGGGCTACACAGTGGTTGTACCTCTAATTTATAATTTGTTCCATATATTATGCCTAATTGAATCTCTGATTTTAACTTTACTAAACGTGCATGGTTAATCTCATAGCCTGGGTTTATCACCTCTTTATTAATCTCTTGTTGTCCTCTAGAGACTCTAATTTATAATTTGTTCCATATATTATGCCTAATTGAATCTCTGATTTTAACTTTACTAAATGTGCATGGTTAATCTCATAGCCTGGGTTTATCACCTCTTTATTAATCTCTTGTTGTCCTCTAGAGAATGAGAGTTTAAAACCACCACCTTTCAGGTTTTAAAAAGGTGCATTCAATCCAAGTAGACTCAAAGCTCTGGTGTTTCTAACTTAAGATCTTTATTCATTCCCAACTGTTTCTAAGCCCCTACTAAGGGCCAAGAGGCATACTGCACACTGCATAACCGCACACAAGACATGACTCCTGCTCTTGTGGAGCTCACAGCCCAATGGAGGGAAACACACATACTCAAATGGCTATGATTTGGTGTGAGCACCACTGAGAGATAAGTAGAGGAGGCTCTCCCAACCTGAGGAGGCAATGACTCAGCTGGCTGTTAAGAACAAAAGAACAACAATGGGACAGAGGGAAGGGCCCCGGGAGGGAGGGCGTTCTGAGCTATGGGAGCAGTGTGGGTGTGAGAGACCCTGGCAAGCTGCAAGGCCGGTCAGTTTGACTAGAAGCAGGGAGAGGCAGGTTAGGTAGATGCTTCCAAGGAAGATGACAAGATAAAAAGACAGATGGAGCACATCCTGGCGGGCCTTGTATTCCATGTTAAGCAGTTTGGACTTTATCCTTTGGTGAACTTTGGTTCTTCTGCTTTAGTGAACATAAGAATCACTGGGGGAGCTTGTTTTAACTGTAGTTCCTGAGCCCTGAATGCAGAAATTCAGATTCAATGTGCAGGGTACAGACCCAGGAATTTTCTTGTTAATAATCCCTCCCTTCCCGGGATGAGTTTGAAGCAGAGGATGGTTGGGTGACACTTTTCCAAGCACAGCTGTAGGAGGCATGGAGCCACAGAGGGGTGGCATGATCAGATCCATTTCAGAAAAACCACTCTGGCAGAAAGTACCCTGTACATGCTCACTCAGCAAAGCCCCCTAATCCTTTGATAATCCTCCTGTAACCTTCTGTTGCCCAAGGGCTGCAAAGCTTAGAGTTGGTTCTGAAAGTGACAGTCTCCTGAGAAGAGAGGCCACAGGGAAGGCCATGTCTGAGTGGCCCTCAACTGTTCTGCTTCGGATCTTGTATAGTCAGGGCAATGAGGGCTGCTGGTTGTGAAAGTCTTGGGGCCCCAGGTCCACTGATGGGCTTCGTGATTCTGGAGGACACAGGCTATGCCGAGGGCCGGAGCCTGAAGCAGATCCCTGTTTAGTTTAGTTGGGGTTGTGGGAGCTCCTGGCAGGACACAACTTGTACTCATTTGGTTAACAAAGGCCCAGGGGGAATTTGGGTACAGGTCATGTCAGCTACTTACCCCTGAAATGCCAATTACATCATCTCAGAGAGCTGAACTCACCCTAATGAATGTAGCCTAGTTTCCTGCAGCCAGTGGTGATAAATACCTTGATAAATATTTTGCGGTGGCTACAACAATAATATCCAACCAAAAGCCTGCCCACGCATTCCTTGAAACTGCCTAATCCATTGAGCTGGATTTTTGCAGAACTTGCCTTCTTATAATCAGGTGATTCTGAGCACAGTAAGAAACCCAGGCTGACTGACGCTGGCCGACAGCACAGTAGGCTAGGTCAGGTTCATCCCATCTTGTTGCCCACTACCTGCACTCACCCCAGCTGCCAGGCCCCACAGGGCCCCACCACCTGTCTCATCTTTCCATGCTCTTCCACAGCAAAATCTCATCTCTCCAAAGGTTAGACAATCCTACAGAAAGTAACCTTTTATTTCATAATTCTACAATCTCAGAGTGCAAGAACCATGTCTTTGGCTTTTTTGGGGGTTTTTTTTTTCTCGTGTCCGGCAACAGATCGCAACCCTCAGTGTCGCGCCCGTACCGGACCGGGATCGGCAACGGGATCGCAACCCTCAGCGCTGCACCTGCACCTCGCTCAGCCAGTGAGCGGGAACCGGTCTGTATGTGGGATCCGAACCCTCGGCGGGAGCACCGCGCTCCCAAGCGGAGCACTGTAGCAGTGCGCCACCGGGCCGGCCCCGTCTTTGGCTTTTTTTTGTTGTTGTTGTTCTGGCTCCCTGCACAAGGCAGCTATTTGGATATACAGGTCTCAAATGAGCAAAAGGGCTCTGTAGGGTGAGCTGGGACTGACTTTCAGCTCCGCAGCCAATGTGCTACCAAGTCAGCTCTGCAGTCATCTAGGCCCCAGACACTATACTGAGGCCATTTGTTTCCTGCACACTTTCCAGATAATTTGTTTGGCTTAGGCTTAACAGGATTGACCCTTCACCAGCTGAATCTGGACTGGTACTTGCTGGGATTATGCTTCATTGACTATCTGGTGGGATACCATTAATGATCTGGAGAAGAAAATGGAAACATGATCATATTCAGGTGGAATATGACTCAAGGAAATGACTCAATTTAAATCAGCTAATCACTAGATGGGTCAGTTGAGTCCTTCCTATTCTCAAATTGCTTCTCAGTTTATAAACTCTGACTGCCCCAAGCTGTAATAATTATGTTGCAAAGGCTGTGACTCTGCACTCTACTCATGGCAAACAAGAGAGAAGATTTAAGAGACACAATAGGAATGGGAGGAACACTAATGTTTGTCAGGTTCCTATTATGAGGTAGAAGCTTACAAAATAATCCTCCAAAGCAGTTATTCTTAACTCCACTTTTTAGACAAGTCCACCCAAGCTCCGGGAGGCTGAGTGATCTGCCAAGTTCATACAGGCAATGAGAGGCAGAGCTAGGATTTGAGTCCAGGTTTGTCTCTCTTAACACCCATATATTACCTAATTCTATTTTATTTCATGTAATGTAATTTATTCTTCCTCACATTATGATAAAGGAAGAAACTAAAGTTGCTTCTGAAAAAGGTTTGCCCTCTGGGACACTCAGCTTAAGCACTTTTTACACTGTCTTCTATAACCATGATTAAGGCACAAGTCAAGACTCCCAAAAGAATATAACAGAACATATGCTTCTTGAGGACAAGCTCCTCACAGTGAATGCTTAATCTCTCCACAGTTCCAGGTAGACTAAGTCTTCAGATAGCCCTCATGTTTTAATGTACAATCATTACCTAGTGGTAATAATGTAATAACCTACCTCAAAAAAACCATGACTTTAAATCAAGGTCTGAAATAAAACTTATCTGAAGGGAGAATTCCAGGAAGATGGCAGTGTGGGAAGCACCAAGAATCTGTCTCCCCACCTACATAACAATTGCACTGGTAGAATCTGTTTGGTGTAACTCTTTTGAAATTCTAGTCTATCCAAATCTTGCAACTTCCAGGGAAAGGCTTGAATGGTAAATTGTGGTTAGTTTCAGTCCATTCAGCTCATTCCTAGGGCAAGCAGCTGTATAACTGTTCTTGGAGCAGTTTGCTGGCAGCTTGTGGGAACCATGGTGGGCAGTAAGGACTCTTGGCTCTAAAAACTGGGGATCTGTTTTCTGATTACTGATTGTTTCTTCTGATCTTGCAACTGCAGACACATAGGCAGGCAGCCATTATTATGCCCTTTCTGGCTCTGTTGCAAACCCCTTCCCTCCAGATGAAATAATTTGGGGGGGATTTAAAGGGCCAAAGCTCTCTTCTTGTCTCCCCCCCCCCCACCTCATTCTTCTTTGTCCTCTTTTGGGAGCCAAACATTTAAATTCTAATACATTAAAGAGGAACTACACATATGGGAGGATTTAGAAAGTGATTGTGCATGACCAGGGAACGGCACAGGCTTTAAAAAGACCTGAGAAGACTGTAAGTTTATACCTCAGGCTGATCCTTGGCATAAAGGCAGCCTACAACAATAAAAAAGAAACCAAGAATGAAATTCAGAAAACCCTGGAGAAAGGGTTAGAACTGATTTCCAGAGTTACTACATTATTAGATTCAAATGTCCAGTTTTCAACAACAACAAAAAAATCACAAGGCATTCAAAGAAACAGGAAACTATGGCTCATTGAAATTTTACAAAATAAACCAATAGAAATCATCCCTGAGAAAGACCAAATGGCAAACTTCCTAGACAAAGACTTTAAAACAACCATCTTAAGGATGTTCAAAGAACTACAAGAAGACATGGAGAAAGTTAAATAAACAATGTATGAAAAAATGTAAATGTCAATAAAGAGATGAAAAACCTACAAAGAACCCCAAAAGAAATTCTGGAGCTGAAAAAAATAGTAACTGAAATTAAAATTTCACTACAGGATTCAAAGGTAAATATGAGTAGTTATAAGGAAGAATCAGTAGCATGGAGATAGGACAATTAAAATTGTTGAGTTTGAGGAACAGAAAGGAAAAGAAAAAAATAGTAACTGAAATTAAAATTTCACTACAGGATTCAAAGGTAAATATGAGTAGTTAGAAGGAAGAATCAGTAGCATGGAGATAGGACAATTAAAATTGTTGAGTTTGAGGAACAGAAAGGAAAAGGATGGAAGAAAAGTGACAGACCCTAAGGGAACTATTGGACACCATCAAGCAAACCAACATACACATTTTGGGAGTTCCAAAAGGAGAAGGGGTTGAGAGATTACTCAAAGAAATAATGGCCAGAAACTTCCCAAATTGTATAAAAGATATGAATATAAATATCCAAGAAATTCAACAAACTCCAAGTAGTATGAACTCAAAGAGACCCACACCAAGACACATTATAATCAAACTGTCAAAAGACAAAGAAAGAATCTTGAAAGCAGCAAGAGAAGCACCTCACCACATACAAGTGATCCTTAATAAGATTATGAGCAGATTTCTTAACAGAAACTTTGAAGTCCAGAAGAGAGTGGGCTGATATATTCAAAGTGCTGGGGGGAAAAAACTGTCAAATAAGAATCATTTATCTGGCAAAACTGTCCTTCAAAAGTGAGGGAGAAATCAAGACATTCCCAGATAAAAGCTGAGGGAATTTGTCACCACTAGACCTGCCCTCAAGAAATGGTAAAAAGAATCCTTCAGGTTGAAATGATACTAGATGATAACTTGAAACTATATGGAGAAATAAAGATCTCAGTAAAGGCAAATAAGTGGGCAATTATAAAAGCTATTATTTTTTTTTTTCCTTTTTGTCTTTTTTTCGTGACCAGCAACGGATCGCAACCCTCAGTGTCACGCCCGTACCGGACCGGGACCGGCAACGGAATCGCGACCCTCAGTGTCGCACCTGCACCTCGCTCAGCCAGTGAGCGGGAACCGGTCTGTATGTGGGATCCGAACCCTCAGCCGGAGCGCCGCCGCGCTCCCAAGCAGCGCACTGTAGCAGTGCGCCACTGGGCCGGCCCAAAGCTATTATTATTTTAACTTTGGTTTGTAACTCCATTTTTTTGTATTCCACATGATTTAGGAGGCTAATACATTTTTTAAAGAACTATAGTTGGAAAGCTAGTATTATTGTAACTGTTACATGTTTGTAACTTTACAGTTTGTTTTCTACATAATTTAAGAGATTAATACATTAAAAATAATTATTAGTTTGTGGTTTTGGACACAATATAAAGATGTAATTTTGTAACATCAATAACTGAAAAGGGGTGGGGAAAGAGCTGTATAAGAGCAGAGTTTTTATATGTTATTGAAGTTAAGCTAGTATAAATTCAAATTAGGATGTTAATGTACTCCCCATTGTAACAACAAAGAAAATAGCCATAGAATATTCACCAAAGGTAACGAGAAAAAATTAAAACATTTCACATTAAAAAATCAACTGAACACAAAAGAAAACAGTAATTCAGGGTCATAAGGCATACAAAAACAAATAGTAAAATGACCCAAGTAAGTCCCACCTTATTAATAATTACTTTAAATGTAAATGGATTTAACTCTCCAATCAAAAGACAGAAATAGGGCCGGCCCGGTGGCGCACTGCTACAGTGCGCCGCTTGGGAGTGCAGAGGCGCTCCCGCCGAGGGTTCGGATCCCACATACAGACCGGTTCCCGCTCACTGGCTGAGCGAGGGGTGGGCGTGACACCGAGGGGTGCGATCCCGCTGCCGGACATGAAAAAAAGACAAAAAGGAAAAAAAAAAAGACAGAAATAGGCAGAATGGATTTTTAAAAAATGATCTAACTATATGTTGTCTATGAGAAACTGATTTTAGATCTAGAGACACAAATAGGCTGAAAGTGAAAGAATGGAAAAAGATATTCCATGCAAATAGTACCAGAAGAGAGCAGCGGTGGCTATGAATAAGCCAGTCACAAAAAGACAAAAACTGTATCATTCCACTTATGAAGTACCTAGAGTAGTCAAATTCATAAAGATAGAAAGAAGCATGGTAGCTGCCAGGGGTTATGGGTGTCAACCCAAATAACAAACAGAGAGAAGCTCTCTAAAAGAATAAGTTTAAGAGGGAAAACTATTAAAACTAAAACTATGTGCTTATTCAGGGAGTTAAAAGAAGACAAAGGTTTTTAAAGAAAAAATGATGGAGGATTACATAATTGTTTGGGAAAATTATCCTTGGCCACAAGGATTAATACCAAAGGTAATGCCAGTCCATGGTTAAACAGGCAGTTGCTGAACAGATGCCCTTGAAGAAGTATTTTTTGTGTAAGGTTGTGATGGCCTTTGTGCAAAGTTGTGGTTTTGCAGAGTCCTTTGTGATAGTTCTTGTTATCAGGCATATGTGCATTGAGAACTCCCAATCCCCACTTTCATGGACTTCTCTGGCTCTATTTGTCAGGATTTTTAACACATGTGACTCCATTTTGACTCTGACAACTTTCACACAGGGAAAGGGGAATGGTGACTTATTGTTTAATGGATATAGAGTTTCAATTTTGCAAGATGAAAAGAGTCTTGGAGGTGAATGGAGGTGATGGTTGCACACAATGTTAATGTGCCTAATACCACTGAACTATACATTCAAAAATGGTTACGGTGGTATATTTTATGCTGTGTGTATTTTACCACAATAAAAAATGTGTTATTAAAAGAAAACTCAGATCTGGAAGCAATTAATATGCTTTATCCTTGGCTTCTATGATTTTTGGTTAAGACTTCCTTGAAAGCAAATAACAGAAGTCAATCTGAGTTAGCATCAATAAAACGGGAGTTTTATTGGAAGAATGAAATCTAAGAAACAGGACAAGATACAGCTTGAGTAAGGAAATCTGAAGACCTTCCCTCTACAAGTTTGGGAGTTTACATGACTCAATTCCCAACTCCTGGACTTGGTCAAAATCTCAGAACAAGAATCTAATGGGTTCAATGTATTCAATTAGTTATGGCAGGAACAGGGTTAGTTACCCAGTAGAAACATGGCTCCCAGGACTTACCCTTGTAAGGGGTAGAGTTCTCAGCAAAGAGAAAATATTCATAAATATCCATTCACGCACAAACATAAAAATAGTAGCTCTAAATTCTAAGCATAAGATTATAATTTGGACAGCACAATATGGTGGGGGAAACACCATAAGAAGTCAGGAGACCTGATTGTCATGAATGTCATGATACTCATGAATCTTCTGTACCAGCTTTGGGCAATTTCTTCATGTATGAAATGAGGAGTTGAAATAAATGACCAAATCCTTTCTAAAGTCACTCTCAATTCCAAGGCTGTCTAGATACTAGTTGTAGCATTCACTTCAAGAAGACTTTAACACAGCTTCCCAAGGAATGTACATATTCTTCATGTATGAAATGAGGAGTTGAAATAAATGACCAAATCCTTTCTAAAGTCACTCTCAGTTCCAAGGTTGTCTAGATACTAGTTGTAGCATTCACTTCAAGAAGACTTTAACACAGCTTCCCAAGGAATGTACATGTTTTGATGAGCTCCAGGATTTGTTTAAAGCTTTTTCATGCAGAAACAAATGCGTGCATTGTCTCAGGAATGTCAACACCCAGCTCTGTGAAAGGGGGAAGAAAAGATACATGTAGCCATTCTAGGTCTTCAGAGTTGGCCACACAGACCCCATTTCTAATGGGACTTTTTCCATGCCTATTGTTATAGACTGTATGTTTCTGTCCCCACCAAATTCATATGTTGAAATCCTGTTCTCAGTGGGATGGTATTAGGAAGAGGGGCCTTTGGTAGGTGACTAGGTCATGAGGACTAATCTGGGATTAATGCCCTTATAAAGAGACCCTGGAGAGCACTCTCATCCCCTCTGCCATGTAAGGACTCAGCAAGAAGATGGCCATCTATGAACAAGGGAGGGGGCCCTCACTAGATATTGAATCTGCCGTTGATCTTGGACTTACCAATCTCCAGAACTGTGAGAAATTCCTGTTGTTAATAAGTCATTCAGTCCATGGAATCCTATTATAGCAGCCCAAACAAACTAAGACATCTCTTTAATGTTCTATTTGTCCTCAGCTCACCTAGCAGATGACATGACCAAAACACCATATTACTATGCCAGCTTTTTTGAACAGTTTTTTATTTTAATCCTGCTTCAAATTAACTCTGAACCTGATTCAGAGTTAGTGCAGGTGTTCTCCCAATGCTAACCAGCCAAAATAGAACTCAACTTGTTATTAAAATAGGAATAACGAATCAAAGCAATCCGTTTGAACCACATGCTTTATCATCATGCCTGCCATGTCCCTTCTTTTAATGATTCTATTCTGCACCAAGCACAATACTTGAGTTCTTCTCTATAAACAAAATGAGCTTTCACCTGAAACACACTTAAAATAGCAACACATTTGCCACTCCTATCCACCTGTATTCTTAACCCCCTTACTCTGCTCTACATTTTCTTTCCCCATAGCACTTATCAACTTCCAGCATATCATAGAATTTATTACATTGACTTTTTTTTTTTCCTTTTTGTCTTTTTTTCGTGACCGGCAACGGATCGCAACCCTCAGTGTCGCACCCATACCGGACCGGGACCGGCAACGGGATCGCAACCCATGTTGCTCCCGCACCTCACTCAGCCAGTGAGCGGCCGGTCTGTATGTGGGATCCGAACCCTCGGCGGGAGCGCCTCCGCGCTCTCAAGCGGCGCACTGTAGCAGTGCGCCACCGGGCCGGCCCTATTACATTGATTTTTATTGGATTTTTTTCTCCCATCAGACTGTTAGCTACTCAAGGGTAGATATCTTATTGTGGTATAATAAAAATATACATATTTGGTATTTGTCCTTAGTTCCTGGCACAGAGCTCCTAAAACCCTTGGAATTACCTGAGTGATAGGTATTTTGTTATTGTGTCTTTGTTATTCCAAACAAACCTCTTTCAGACCATACTGAGTTTATGCTAATGAGGTGACTCATGGTGGGCCCCTGGATAGCTTCAGGATGGGAGCTGGTCACCAGAGGAACCAACCATGTTATCAGCCCCACTCCCAACCTTTGGGAGGGGAGAAGAACTGAAAATCAAGTTCAATCACCAAAGGCCAGTGGTTCAATCATCATGCTTATGTAATGAAACCCCATATAAAAATCCTAAACAATGGGGTTTAGGGGGCTTCCCTAATGTTTTTTAATACATCCACGGGCTGGGAGTGTACCCCAGTTCCACCAAGATAGAGACTCCTGCACTCTGGACCCTTCCAGACCTTGCCCTGTGCACCGCCTCATCTGGCTGTTCATTTATATCCTTTATAATCAGCTGATAATAAGCATAAGTTCCTAATTTCTGTGAGTTGTTCTAGCCAATTGTTGAACCGAGGGGGAGGGCGGTGGGAACCCCCATATTTGCAGTTAGCCAGGCAGAAGTTCAGGAATCCTGGGGACCCCATTTGCAACTGGCATCTGAACTGGCAGGGGCAGGGGGTGGGATTGCATCTTGGGGGACTGAGTCCTTAACTTGTGGGGTCTGTGCTAACTCCAGGTGGTAGTCAGAATTGAATGGAATTGCAGGACACCCAGTTGGTGTCACAGAATAGAATTGGTTGTTGTTGGAAAAACAAAACTCTTATCCTTCTAGTAAAGTACCTGGCACATAGTAGGCACTCAACTAATATTTGCTGAATAAATGAATGGATGTCACCTCCCCTGCACAGACTGCTATTAAACTTCTCTTGTTTTGGCCATTGTCTTCCTGGACACCCCCACTCCCTTCCTAATAGCTTTCTAACAACTCAACAAATAAGATTTTTTTTTTTTTTTGTGACCGGTAAGGGGATCGCAGCCCTCGGCTTGGTGTCACCCACACCGCGCTCAGCCAGTGAGTGCACCAGCCATCCCTATATAGGATCCCAACCCGCAGCCTCGGTGCTCCCAGCGCTGCTGCGCTCCCAGCGCCGCACTCTCCCAAGTGAGCCACAGGGTCGGCCCAACAAATAAGTATTTTTGATGACCCAACAGGTGTTAGGCACTGAGGTACCCTCATTGATGAAGGTAGCCAGGAGGTGTGGAGGATGTCACTTAATGCCACTGGTCTTAATGCAGCTCAGAACCCTATGGCTCCTTGTCTACTCCCCAGGGTGGGGCCAGGACTTTGTGGACAGGAGAGTCCTGGCCCTCTCTGGAACTCAGTCCTCATGAGACACAGACATGACCAGTTCCCTCCAAGTCTCAAGGGAAAGGCTGGCACTAAAACAGAAGATTTGAGAGTCTTTCTAGTAGGAAGCAGATAGGGCTCCCAACTGGCTAAGAGCACAATCATCTGTGTTTTCAGCAAACCAGCTCCTCTACCCTGGACCTCGCTGGGCCATCCAGGAGCCAGCTGGGTTAGTCTCTTCTCTGGCTTTTAACCCGCAACTCTGTATTTCTTTAAAATTTCACTTACCACATGACATTCACAAGAACAAATTCCAAATGGATGAAAGAGTTTAACTTAAATACAAAACTCCTACATTAATAGAAGAGAATATTATTGTAATCTTGGGGCAGAAGAGGCCTTTCTAAGCAGAATACAAAACACAGAAGTCATAAAGGCAGATTTGACTAAATAAAATTTTGAAATTTTTTAAGAACAAAAGCTACCACTGACAATGTTAAAGATAAACTGATACAAATATTTTCAATATAGATAAATAAAAGGTTAATAGTCATGACACTTAAAGAGCTTGTATAAATTAAACTCTTTGAAGACAAAGAATAGGAGAGAGGAGATTTTATTT
The DNA here is from genome assembly GCF_000696425.1 of Galeopterus variegatus. Classification (NCBI taxonomy): domain Eukaryota; kingdom Metazoa; phylum Chordata; class Mammalia; order Dermoptera; family Cynocephalidae; genus Galeopterus; species Galeopterus variegatus. Next base: position 87,224 of record NW_007729628.1, on the reverse strand, counting down.
GTAAGGCAGAACAGAGACTGAGAAAAGGGAAAAGATCAGTGAGAGAAAGAGCATCTCCCCTTCCACTCAATCCCCAGACGGATTCTGAGGGCACCTGTAAGAGGCACTGGCAGCAGTGGGAGTATTCAGTAGAGACCTCATGAGGCTGATGAGAGTATTCAGTAGAGACCTCATGAGGCTCAGAATCTAAGCAGAGCAGGCTGGGGGACCCAGGTGACAAAGGGTGCTGGCACACAATGAGCAGATGGCCCTCCCCACCTCCACATGGAACCTAGCATCCCAACTCTGCTGGCCAAGGATTGGAGACTTAGGAAACAGGTGGAGACAGCACCTATGGCATGGGCTTTGGTGTGTGGCCTCCATGACTTCTCTAGGCTTCTGTGAGCAGCAGACACACATGAGTGGGAGCAAGTGTGGAAGAGGAAGAACAGAGAAGTTGCCATATGGACATACGACCAACAGTCAGTCTTACGGACACACGTAAGGCACCCTTTTGGGGACTTCCAGAAAAAACGAAGGAACATTCTACAGATACTGAGGGCCTGTTTTTACTTGGGTGAAGGACACTGAAACAGGAAATGTCTGGACGTACATGTATATGCATTTCTTTTAAAGTCTGGAAGGATAATTTTGGGGGGTAATGGGATTATGAGGGAGGCAGGAAATTCTACTTTCTATTGTATACACTTCTGAGATGTTTAATTTTTTGTAAGGAACATATATTACTTTCACAATAAGTTACAAGAAGATAGTCCCATTTAGGAAAAATACATATATATACAGGATATGGCATCAGCTTTCAAGGACTGAGCCCTCCTCTGCAGCATGGCTGGTGACAGCATGAGTCCACAACAACTTCATCTAGCGCATGTCGAGGACCGTGGCAAAGAATAAAGGCACAGACCAGCAGGATGCACGGGAGCTTCTCTAGCTACAGATTTTGGAGTTGAATCATGCCCAAGGGCAAAAGCTGATCCAACAGCCAGTGTGTAGTGCCAGGGCTATCAACTGTGGCACAGAGGCCCTGAACTTACTCTGCCTCCAGAGCTCTTAGAAAAACATCTTGTTTTACAGTCAGTCTCCATGGAATGCAAAGGGTTTCTCTCTCACACATGCTCAGGTTGCAAGTGAGAGATGGAGCCAAGGTCTCATGCCTTGCTGTTGTCATGAGAAAGTCCAAAGTCTTCATTAAGACTTACATGGCCTGACCCCTGCTTTCCTCTCCAGCCTCCTGTCACCCCTCTTCTAGCTCTTACTCCAGGCTCTAAACCAGCTGTGGTCCCCAAATGGCAGCTCTCTAATCTGGAACCCCTCCCCTACTCTAGTCTCGTACCTGCCCCTTGGCTCATTCTTCCATTCCCAGCTGTGTTATTACCCCTGCAAAGCACCCTCCCTGAGTACTGGCTGGTTGGATACCATTATCTCTGCTTCTGGGACACCCTGGGGCCATCCTGGGAAGCACTATCACTCTGGAGAACGGGTGCCCAATTCCCCACCAGACTGTTGGCAAGGGCTATAGTATTTACCACAGTTGCCTCTAGCTCTGGGCAGAAAGCTCAACGAACATTTGCTGAATGAGTAACTTGCCGGCCTGGCCTAACCCTTCAGGCACCCTCGTCCTATCAGCATGGAACAGCTGCGGCTGTCCTCTCACTTGCTCACCTGGAAGCTGCACAATTCCTGGAGCAAGAAGGCGGCAAGACTCCAGCAAATAGACTCACTTTCTAACATGCCTCTTCCTGGAAGAGAAACTTCAACACAAAAAGAGAGTTAAAGGCCGACAGAGATCACTGAGACTGCACCCCCCGCCCCCAATCCAACGTTCTCAGTGTGTCGATTTACCAGGAACAGATAGGAGTTACAAGGCCTGGCAGGGCAGAGGACAGCACACCAGGGGATTGGAGTACTAGTTCTGACCCCACCCCAGTCCACTGTGACTTTGGGCAAATCCTGTCACCTCTCAGGTCTGAGTGTCCCCAGAGCCTGTAAAGTAAAGGGCTGGTTAGGTGCTGGCTCACGTCCTGGGAGGTGAGGTAGGAAAGCGGCTAACCAACCTGAAAAGCACATAGGCTGCACCACACCCAGCCTTGATCTTAGCCCTGGATATAGCCCAACTGAAATCCTCCTGCCTAAAACAAACTCTCCTTGAATCATATGCTCACATTCTGGGTCACAGGGCAAAAACTTCATGAAGGCCCTTGCAGTTGCTGCTTTTTACAAACAAGCAAATCTAGACTGGGCATGGGTACCTTTCCTTCAACAGGAAGGGCACTTTCTTCCCCACACCCCATTTCCCACAAGTACAGGTCTTGCTCAGACCTTATTTCCACCAAGACCAGGCAATAACCAGCCCATGGTATTGGTCTGTGTCACCAGCCCTGAGCCTCCCTCCCTGAGACTTCTACTCTGGAGGCAAATTCATGACCCCTTCCTAAGATGCTGGAGTTGAGAGGCTGCCGACTACGTTCATTATAAGGAAGAGAGTACATCTATCTCCACTGATCTCACTGAGCTGGGGGAAAAGGAAAGAGTTTGCTGATAGCTCTCTCTCTCTCTCTCTCTCTCTCTTTCTCTCTCTCTCTCTATATATATGTATATATTTTATATCCAATTAAGTGTACAGGGCCCAGCATCAGTCAGACTTGGGTTCAAATCCCATCTCTGCCACTTTGTAATTATTTGACTTTGGACCGGTAACCATATCAGTTTCTTATCTGCAGAGTGGGGATATAATGCTCACCTTGAAGGGTTGTTATGAAGACTAAACAGTGCCTGTCAGACATACAGCACAGGGCCCACCTCAGGCACAGCAAGTGCTTAGCAAATGTTAGCAACCATTAACAGCCTGGAAATGTCTGACCCAGAGCAATGAGGATTATGTTTTTAAAAGAATTTTCCCATGAACCATTGTCACTGGGCTTATATCAAGACCAAATCATGATCCCACAGCCTGGAATTCAAGTCTTTTCATGTCACCCCACCCACCACCCCATAGATCCAGCTACTTTTGATTAAACAACTGAGGACTCAGAACTGTAAAAGTAAAAATCCCCTTACAAAGACTGGCCTGTCCCTAACTGCAGTGTCTGACACAAAGCCCAGGAATCCCTACGGCTCATCTCCGCTGTTTCTTTCTGCCCTGGCAGCACAAGCTCAGAGATCTGGCAGCCCAAATTCATGTTACTCACTCTGCGTCTGCAATAACTCTGCGACAGTGAGCGTTTGCTTACTCACAGTGAGACCTTCAGAATAGTTACTTTTTAATCCCATAAAAAAATCCCTGCAGCCTGCTTTAGAGGGGAGTCAGTACTGGGAAGCTGGGAGCACCTTTGGGATGCATGATAACAAATGGTCCCTGGAACGGAAGGGCAGTTGCCCAGGTGCCTCTGCCAGCTCTGGGCAAATAAATCTTTTTGTTTTTATTTGTGTTGGCTTCAGCTTCTTTCATTAAAAAAAAAAAAAAAATCTGAAGAATCAATGTGAGGCAGACAATAGGGTAAATAAAGAATAATGCCTCAAATATGAGTTAGGGTCCTTAGCCAAATTTTCCCTGACTTGGTTAATAAATAAGCCAGTGATTAAGCTGCTCTAGCACATTCCATTCTGTAGCCCAGAAAGGATCCTCCCCATTACAGAGGGTCATAAACACTAGATTAGTAACTTCAGTCCCTGTCCAACTTCACTGTGCTTGTGTCTGCTATCTGCGGTGGGTGACAAGGCCACCTTCAACCCCAAAGTCACTGCTGGGACAGCACCAGGACCCAGAGGCAAAGGGACGCTTCTGGAGCCCTGTCTGTGGGATTGGCCCATGAGGGCTTGGTGTTGTATCTGGCACTGTGCCAACCACTGTACATATACTTCTTTAGTTAACCCTTAGAATGACCCCACACTGCAGGAACTGTTCTCCATGTCCTCTCTCACATATGGGAAACTAATGGCTCCAAGAGGTTAAGTGCATGCCAGGAAATGGGCAGAAGCAGGTCTTAAACCCCACCACCTGATATTGGAGGGCATCATATCTTCCTTTACCATTTTAGTACAAATTACTAAAGTTGCAGCATTTCCAAAAATCGGGAGATTAGAGAGCAATGGAGTCATGTGGGAAGGCCCACGGGAGAAGGAGAAGGATTTGGAGGGGCCCAGGGGAAGCGGAGGAGGCAACGAACCCATGTGCAGGGAAGGAGCTGGCGTGTTCAAGAAGCAGGGCAAGACCAAGCAAAATTTCCTGCCGCCCCTGCTCTGATGCATCTAATCTGTAATTTAAAAGCCTATCTGAGCATGTATGAATAGTGCTGTTAAAGACACCTGTGAGTTTTAGCAGCTCTCATAAATGCCTCGTCCCCAGCCCTCAGGATGAGGCAGCTGCGGGGCAGGCAGGACCCTCCCTGCGGTTCTCCTCAGCCAGCCTTGGCTGACCTTCTGTTCCTTCCGCATACCTGGGACATTGCAAATGATAGCTTCCTCTACACAAGCTCTTTAGACTCGAAATCTTTTTTTTTTTTTTTTTAATAGTATTTCTTTATGCTTTGGACATTCCACTGTTCCGATGTCACTGCAAGTTTTAATTTCTTCACTCTTTGGTATTGAGAGAAAAATTTTGTTTTTGTTTTTAATAAGCTGCTTTTACAAATCAAATACATAATATTTCTCTTAAAATTGAGGTCATCTGGGTGACTAGTTCAAGATTCAGGATAAGAGACATTTCAGGTTGTCCTGACACACCAAAGAGGGTGGTCACTGTCCAGATGAGATGTCAGTTCCCTGTGGGAGATGATGAGCCCCAAGGGGTCAGCCCCCACCTCCCAGACAGCTTGAGCCCCTCTCTCCTCCCAGGCCCTCAGCCCTGGGTCTATGCCTGCCCTGAAATCTCTGCCTCTGATTTCCTGTTATAGCTATCTGTGACCAGGCAACCATGCAGAAAATTCCTGATGGTGAGGTTCGTGTTTCAACCCCTCTTCCAGCAAGTATGCATTAATACCTTCTAAGTGCCAAGCAAAGTGTTAGGCCTGGGATTCACTGTCAGCAAGAGTGTCCTGTTATCAGAAATACAGTCATGCATCATATAATGACATTTTGGTCAACAACGGACCACATATACGATGGTGATCCCATAAGATTAGAATAGAGCTGAACAATTCCTATCACCTAGTGATGTCATAGCCATGGTAATATCACACAGTGCAACACATTTCTCACACAGGACCAGTAGGTTATACCATATGGCCTAGGTGTGTAGAAGGCTATACCATCTAGGTTTCTGTAAGTACACTCTATGGTATTCACACAATGATGAAGTCTCCTAACAACACATTTCTCAGAACACAGCCCCATCATTAAGCAACAAATAACCACACCAGGATACTCAAGAGCATAGGAATATGTTAAGAGGACTGACTCTGGAGCTACAGTACCTGGATCAGAATCCCAGCTCTACCACTTGCTAGTCACTTAACTTCTGTATACCTTACTTTCCCTTCTGTATAATAGTGATGATAACAGTACCTACCTCATGGTGGAGGAGATTAAGTGAATTCATATATGTCAAGTGTGTCAATGATTGGTATTCAGTAAGCCCAACGCATAAGTTAGTCCAATACCATAAAGTATAAGTTCTCCCTATTGCAACGGCAAGTACGAGATGTTTTCAGAAAACTCAAGAGGGGTGCATAATTCCAACAGGATTCACACCCTAAACAGGGACTTTAAAAATCAGCTACCACAGGAAGGCAGTGTGAGGTCGGGGACAAGCAAGTTCCAGATTGAGGGAACAGCATGTGCACAGGCGTGGAGGCGAGGGCCCATGCTTTCTTTGGCAACTTCACTTCATTTTACAAAATAAAACAAACAGCAAATCAGTCACCAAGTAAGTTATTACAGAATTTGTAATGTTCCTTCTATTCATTGAACTGTTAATGTACAAACTGCAAAGAATTCTGATTCATGCCACAAAGAGCAAGCTAAACTAAATTCATCTTTAAAGGTTATACAAGCAAGGTCAAAATGGCTCACAGGCTCTCTTTGTATTTTTAATAGAAAACCACCATTTATGAAACTCCAAATTTTGGGTTAATTTAATTGTTTCTTAGAAGATTTTTGACACACAGACTCTCTAAGAGGAGACACAGTATAGTCTCTGTTTTTCACTCCCACCATTGCCCTAGCACAGCACATTGCATGTGGTAGGTACCAAATAAACACTTTTTTTCTTTTATACTCAAATGGATGGAATTTTAGTTTGCATCCTAATTTTTTTTAACAAATGCTTTTTAAATGGCGAATGTTCAAATGAATCCTGCCAGTGTCCAGACACTTCTCTTCCCACTCAACTCACAAAAGGCAAGTTTGGGACTGCCTCCAAGCTCTTACAGCAGCAAGCTAATGTCCAAGATTTCATCATTACAGAGCTGTGTTTTACAATCAGCTAGCAAATCTCAACATGAACTGACAGCAAAGATTATAAAGACAGTAAAAATACAAATAAGCCAGGATTGTACACATCAACTCAGTTCAGGGAACCTGCTGGACCTGAAATAGAGCTCCCTACACCCTTATAACATACGCTATCTGCTTCTGTAGAATGGCTTGCTTAACCTAAGTAACTCCATTTTGCCCCCTTTCTGACCTGCAGACTACCTCCTTCTGCATGAAAAACCATTGACCTTCTCATAAAAACAAAAGCCGTTGCATAGAAACAGGAGCCATACACAGTGAACTATTACATGGGAACATACACAATGAGAAGTTGTATGCTTGATTGCTCTAACGGCTCGTTCTTGGCTTCTGTGACCTAGCTCCCTAGCTTGCTTTGTGCCCCTGGACAAACCCATGTGCCAACGGGATGTAGTTTTTGCCTTTAAAAACCCCACAAGACCAAGGCCTGAGCCTGCTCTTCCTTGGTTGCTCCTTGGGAGATGGTCTCTGGCCAGCTGGAGTGAATAAACTGCCCTTTTCTGCATGAGGGGCGTGTAAGTGCATTTCTTGTGGGAGGGTGCCTCACAACAGACTTATGATTAAATTTTGACTTTCAGAAAACTAAAGGGGGGAATTATTTTTCCAGCTGGTAATAATCCTTTTCAGAAGACCAGAAAAGCCTTTTTCTCATTAAGAAATAAGGAACTGTGGTTCCTGAAATAATAGGAGGAAAAGGATTTTCTAATTCATCTACACTAGGGATTTTCAGACAGGTTTGACTGAGAAATCTTTTGTTCTAACTATATATTACCAAGATGTGTTAACAAACAAAACACACCAAGACAGAACTGCTCTGGTTAAAGACAGAGTCCAGGCTCCAATTCAAACTGTTGCCCCCTAACCCTTGAGCATATCTAAAACCGTTAATTTTAGTCTAACACCATCTCCCCACCCCAACCCCGTCACCACCTTTTTTATGAATGGAAAACCTGAAGCTGAGAAAAAATACACGACTTGTCCAGAGTCACACAGCTAGTTGCTAACAGAGCCTGGATGCGTTCCTAGGTCTTCTTACTCAAAATTCAATGATCCTTCTACTACACCATGCAGGTGGTATGAAAAATGCTCTTATTGAAGTGAAGGGGGTGGCTAGTGGAAGATGGTACACAAGAGGAAGAAGATTATCCTGTCAAATACACAGAGGGACAGGGTAGGGCAAAGTCATGCAGTGACTACCAGCTGTCTAGGGGCTCCAAGATGCTTACTTAAAAGAAAAGACAACATGTCCCATCTTTCTGCTGGATCATGATCATGTGATGATTTATTTGCATGATCAAGTCAACAGACATTAACTGAGCATGTGCTATTAGGTGCTAGGCAGTGTTCTAGGCACGGTAAGCAACCATCAACCCATCATCACCAGTTCGTACAGTAGACAGACCCTTAACTAGATCAAGTGTGAGATGAGACTGCAGTCGTGGACCTTAGGAATAGCTATGCAAGTAGAGAAAGGAAGGAGAGATGAGTCACTGGGAGAATCAAAGATGGCCCAAAGGAAAAGTCACCTATATAGGGTTTGTGAGGATGAGTCTGTCACTCGACAGACAGGAAAGGAGGGGCCTCTTGTTCAGAAAGAACAGAAACAGGTTTTCACCTATATAGGGTTTGTGAGGATGAGTCTGTCACTCGACAGACAGGAAAGGAGGGGCCTCTTGTTCAGAAAGAACAGAAACAGAGAAGAAAGATGCTTATTTGCAGTTCAGAAAGATCACTGAGGTGGCACTATGGAAATTCACAAATCAGGAGCCTTCTTCAATGGCTGAAAATGGTGGTTTTCATAAGGAAAATCAGCCCAGGGAGTGGGAAGGATAAAGGATGACAGGAGGGCTGCCCTGGCTCCCATGGCTCCCGGGAAGTGACAGAAGGTGGTGCCACCAACCAAGATAAAGACCAGTTTAGGAGGGAAAATAAGGAGCCCATCTCAGCTGCCAAGAGTTCCAGGTGCTGGTGAGAGCTCCAGGTGGAGATGCCCTGCAAGAGAAGAGTGCAGGGTCTGCTGGTGCCCACTACAGGTCTGGGTCTCCGTCTCAGCTTTAGCTTCTAAAGAAAAAGGCAAAGCCTGTTTCCCTTGTGTTTTAGGCCTCTGTCCTGAGGGCTTTTACTAAATAGAATTTACTGAAATTGTGTGTTGGTTGTTCTCTCTCCCAAGCTACCTAGTAGCACTACAGGTCTGGGTCTCCGTCTCAGCTTTAGCTTCTAAAGAAAAAGGCAAAGCCTGTTTCTCTTGTGTTTTAGGCCTCTGTCCTGAGGGCTTTTACTAAATAGAATTTACTGAAATTGTGTGTTGGTTGTTCTCTCTCCCAAGCTACCTAGTAAAATCCAAACACTATCAGCTTTTACCACAAGTTAGCTGGGGAGTGTAGCCACACCCCAGAGAAACTGGCTTCCTCTATTACATCTGAGCTAGAAAGCAAATTTATTTCAAGCAATAATAAATACACACAACAAAAATCCAAACACTATCAGCTTTTACCACAAGTTAGCTGGGGAGTGTAGCCACACCCCAGAGAAACTGGCTTCCTCTATTACATCTGAGCTAGAAAGCAAATTTATTTCAAGCAATAATAAATATACACAACACTGAAAACTTTAAAGCATCTGTCCAATTTAATTTCATTCCATTCTTTTATGGAATAAAACACCATTTTGCAAGCAAGAAAAGCAGGCAAGACATGAAGAAGGTAAATGTATAGTTACCTAAGCCAGGGAACTCTGTGATTATTTAAAATTGAATTCAATCAACACGTTCTTACCAAATAACCTATGGCACTGAAGCACAACACTCAAAACCATGGGAGATATTAAAAATAGAAGTCTATGAAATAGCACAACAGCTCCGGGAGCTGATAATTAATTGACTACTTAAGCAAAGCACAAAAATAATGAGAATTTAAGAAAACATGTGACAAATGTCAATAGAAAATTAATGTCACAAAGTTCAGAGGTAAGAGATATAAAGTTTAAGCAGGGTAATGAGGAAACATGCAATGGAGAAGAGGTGCCGTCTTAATGTAAAAGGACGTGCTGTGTTTCAACAAATAAAGGAGAGGCCAGTGAGGAGGGAGGAAGAGAATGGACTGAAGGCATGGCCACAGGTACTACTGCATGTTTCCAGACACAGAGAAGAGGAGCTTCTGGTTGGAGCAGAGGGCTCACACGTGGGAGTGACTTGAGACAGAACTGGAGGGCTCTGAGGGCATTCACCCCTGTTGGACTTGATCGCCAAGGTCATGAGCAATCTCAGAAGGGATTCTGAGCAGAAAAAGACATGGAGTGTCAGAAGGGCGGGAGTCAGGACAACCTGCCAGACAAGTCTGCTAACCACTCATAACCCAGAGGAGAAAAGAATGAGGCATGAGGGGGCAGAACAGAACAGAGGCAAGGGTGGCTCCCTGAAGAAGGGAGTGTGTGAGATAGGCCTTGAAGACTGGGCTGCTTTGGATGTTGAGATGGGAGGGCAAAGTTATGGAAGCTGGAAAACATAGTGCAGAAGGGAAGAAGACACAAGGTCCAGCTGCCTCAAATGGAGGGCACAAGTGGGGAGTCAAAGGAGGTGAGCAAAAAAGAAAGTTGAACTTTTAGAAATAGAGAGTATGACTGTGGTTTCTAGAGGCTGGGAAGAGGAATGGGGAGCAGAGATAATGAGAGGTTGGCTAATGGACACAAAATTACAGATAGATAGGAAAAATAAGTTCTAATGGTATACAGTAGTGCTAGGCATTTATAATTAACCAGAATTTATTGTATGTTCTCAAATGGCTAGAAGAGAGGAGCTTAAACGTTCTCATCACAAATGTTCTCATCTCATTCTAAATTTTTATGGTGATGAGTTTGCTAACTACCATGATTTGATCATAACACACTGTACACATGTTTTGAAATATAACTCTGTACCCCATAAATATGTACAATCAATGTTTCAATTAAAAAATAAATTTAAAAATAACTACTGAGAATTTTTTTAAAAAAGAAACCAGTTCTTAAAAAGCCACATATCAAAAAAACCCAAAAAGAAAACCAAACCAAAAAACAAAAGCACACACACATAAAAAGGAAGTGAGTATAAAGGCAGGCCAGGGCCACGAGTACTTGGCTACAAAGGATTTGGACTTTACCCAGCAGGGAGTGACACTCCCTAAAAGAGGTTGATAAGGGGGCTTACTGGATCTGAAGCTGTGTTTGAGGAACATTTGGTAATGATAGCTCCATTGCTAAATAGTTTGCAATATCCACAGCGATTGAATTTGGCAGTCAGCATGGTCAACACAGATCAGAGAAAGCGTCTGAGGCCAGGCAGAAGGGGTGGAAGAGCCAGGTACAAGGCAGTGTCCATCTAAATTGGAATGCAGGCGCTGAGAAGAGCAGGAAGGGGAGATGGAAGGGACGTTCTGAGGACCTGACCTGAAAGTCTGAATCTGTTGTGGAAAAGGACATGATGCCAACTATAGTTTGGAGGTCCTGAACAAACATTCTCACAGACCTTGCATTTCTGTGAACTGCGAACCATTTCGGCATAATGGTTATATCAGTGGAACCTAACCTTTTCAAGTATAAGGATACACCCCTTTGGCTATTTAAAATATTCTCTCTATATACATGCTTGAAAGGTACTCTGAGTACCACAAAAACTTCTAAAAACATTCTTAAATTGTAAGACATACTGTCTTTCCAGAAAAAATAAGTGAAACATATATGTGCAGCTTTAAGAATTACTATAAGGTAAACCCTTGTATAAACTCCCCAGGCCAGGAAATAAAACATTAGTGGCATCCCAGCAGCCAGCCATGTGCACCTCCCAATTTACAACCCCACCCTCACTCTTAGAAGTGACCTCTCTCCTAAATTTTTTGATTACCATTTCCTTCCTTTACCTTCTACTTTTAATAACTGTGTATGCATCCTTAAATGTATAGTATAGTTTTATATATATAAATGAAAGATTAAAATAAAGACTGTGAGATTAAAATAAACAAAATAAAATAAAATAACACTATAGCGCCACTGAATAGAAGACAGATAGAAACACTAGAAACAGGCCTAAGTATGTGTGGGACTACGGCTAAGGCCTGGAATCCTCACAGCGCCAATTGCCTAGCTCTCTTATCCTGTTCATGATGCCAGTTGTCTAGCTCCACAAACACGACCATGCCAGCTGTTAGGCTCTTTCACCTGTGGGTAATCCTGTACCAACTGGGCCATTTGTCAAGCTAGGGCTGGGTCTGGAACTCCCAGACCCCACAAGCCCATTCACAGACTGGGTCACAAACCCTTCATACACCAGGCTGGGTCACCAGACCCCTTCACACAGGTCTGTAAGCTAGGTAACTGGCCAAAAGGTCCGTGGAAGCCATAGGTTTGAAAGCGTGGCTGTGCCAGGCAGACGCCCGAGGCCAACGCCCACCCACCTGCCAAAACTCTTTCTCTCCTCTCTCTCTGTCTCTCTACTCTCTGTTTTTCTCTCTCTCTCTCTCTCTGGAAGAACACAATAGCAACAAAACTAAAAAGACACATTGGCATGCATGAGCACTAACTACACACACACACACACACACACACACACACACACACACACACACAATTTGCTTACAAAGAATGCTGAACCACACCCAGCTGGGCCCAAGACAAGAGTCCTGACCAAACTATTCTATTTTCCCAACGATCCACCCCTTCGGGGTCCTTGCCGTACAATCTACATGTTCAGAATCTTCCACAATGTTCCCTCAGCAAGGATAAATAACCCTCACATTCACACATTACACATCCCATCCCAGTCCCAAAAGTCTTTAGCTTGTTGTAGCACCAACTCAAAAGTCCAAAGTCCAACATCTCATCTGAGACCAAAAGCAAAAGTCCTTCCAGCCGTGAACCTGTAAGGAGTCAAAAAACAAGTTTATCTACTTCCAAGATACAGTGGGACAGACACTGGGTACACATTCCCATTCCAGAAGGGAGGAATAGAAAGAAAAAACAGTCCCCAAACAAATCTGAAACCCAAACAGGGCAAACATTAAGCACACTAGGGCACCTGGACCCCTAAAGCATTGGGCAACCTCGCTCCTACAGCTCCACCAAGTGCAGACCATTGAGCTGCCTGGTCCCTGTGGCTTTTCCAGGCTGGCACTGCACACTGCCAGCAGCCCCACAGTTCTGGACTCCCGGTGGCAGTTTCACCATCCTGGCTCCACTAGACATTTCATCAGTGGGGGTTCTCTGTGGGGGCTCTGACCCCACTTTTCTGCTCCACATTGCTCCATAGATGACCTCCACAGCAGTTCCACCCCTGCAGCAGGTCTCTGCCTGAGTTCCCAAGCTTTTCCATACATCTTCCGAAATGTAGGTGGAGGCAGCCACACCTCCACTGCTCTCACATACTGCTGGCCTGCAAATTTAACACAACATGAACACCACCAAGGTTTTCAGCCTTTTTTCTTCAGAGGTGCTGAGGCAGGATTGCTCCAGCTAGAGAGGCTGGGATGCAGTGAGCAGTTTGCTGAGGGCAGTGACACCTCAGGTCTGTCCTCGGGGACAACTCAGTCCTCCTATGATGGAAGAGGCACTCTCCCAAACTTTTCAAATGCCCTCAGGGCCTGTGATGGGTGGAGCACCCATCCAGACTTCTCAAATGCATTTAGGGTGTTTTTCCCCATTGTCTTGGTTCTTAGCATCTGGCTGCCTCATCTCCAAACTAATGTCTTTAGCAAACAATTTATCTGCTTCACCCTTGCATTTTTCTCCTGCTCTCTACTTTTACATTCTAGCTTTTGAATTACCTCAATCAGCTCGGCTTACACTGGCTATTCACTCAGTCTCAGGCAGTTTTTTGCAGCATTCGCCCAGTCCATCAAGGAGTGGCTGCCTGGCTCTTGTGCATATCTGTGGCTCTTTTGTGTAACCACTGCCACCAAGACAGGTGTATAGTAATGGAGACTAACTTTTCTACCTTTTCACCAGGTGAAAACATACTTGAAATTCTGCAGTGGCGCCCATCCTTGGGTCATCTGCCCATCTGCATGTGGCACTCTTTTCTCAGGTTTTATGGCACCCGGCTGGCCATCGGGTTTAAGTGGCACCCTTCAAGCCATTTGCCTTCAGACAAACACAACATGCGTTTACTACATAGTCTCTAAAGCACATTACACCATCCACCCCTAGATCCCATAGCTGTAGCCACCAGGGACTCTCCCTGTTTCTGCTGCTTTATGGTCTCATTTTCTTGTGCACAATAGGTCGTGTCTGGAGATACATGGTTTCCCCCAACTCACCACTGGGTTGGTCGTCTTCCCTGGTGTGAGAGGCGGGAGTGGCCAGTTGCCGCACATCATCCTCCAGGACATTTATCCATGCTTCCAATGACTCTGCTTTCTGCCACAAATCTTGATCAGTTTGCAGCGTAGTGAGCAGCAGCCAGGCTCTGGCCCGCAGAAAAGTGGCCACCAGGCACCACATGCTCAAGGACAGCCACATTTCCTCTCCTTCCCAAGGGGTTTTGCATTGTAGTACCTGGTCTATGCTGCCTTGCAGTACAGTGTGCAGCAACCAGATCCCAGTCAACAGGGAGTGGCCATAGGGCAGAGAATATTCACAAGTAGCCACATTTCCTCCTTCTTCCAAGGGCTTTCAGCTCCTGTACCTGCTCAGAATCCTGTTGCAGAGTATGCCAATTGTGGCGTAATCCTGCCAACAACTCCAATTTGTGGGGCTATGGCTAAGGCCTGGAATCCTCACAGCGCCAATTGTCTAGCTCTCTTATCCTGTTCATGACGTCAATTGTCTAGCTCCATGAACACAACCATGCCAGTTGTTGGGCTCTTTTACCTGCTGGTAATCTTGCACCAACTGGGCCAATTGTCAAGCTAGGGCTGGGTCTGGAACTCCCAGACCCCTCAAGCCCATTCACAGACTGAGTCACAAACCCTTCATACGCCAGGCTGGGTCACCAGACCCCTTCGTGCAGGTCCATGAGCTAGGTAACTGGCCAAAAGGTTCATGGAAGCCGTAGGTTTGAAAGCATGGCCATGCCGGGTGGACGCCCGAGGCCGATGCCCACCCGCCTGCTTCACCAAAACTCTCTCTCCTCTCTTTCTCTCTCTCTCTCCCCCCCCCTCTCTCTCTCTCTCTCTCAAGAAAAACACAATAGCAACAAAACTAAAAAGATACATTGGCACACATGCGCACTAACTCCGCACACACACAATTTGCTTACAAAGAATGCTGAACCACACCCACCTGGACCCAAGGCAAGGGCCCTGACCAGACTGTTCTATTTTCCCAACAGTATGAATATGAATTAGATGCCGACTTCACATCCTTTTACAAAATAAATGCCAACTAAAGATTTAGTATAAAAACTAAAGCAATAAAAATAATAGGAGAAAATACAGGGAAATATTTGTTATCTTGAGGTGAAAAGATCTTTCTAAACATAACACTAAAGGCTGAAACTGTAAAGGAAAAGAATGTCAGATTTGCCTAAAAATAAATAAAAATGTTCCATAAATCGATAAACACAGAAATAAAAACTAAAAAGAAAATGCCAAACCACTGGACTAAGAAATGGGCCAAAGACCTTAACAGACACCTCACCAAAGAAGATATACAGATAGCAAATAAGCGTATGAAAAGATGCTCCACGTCACATGTTATCAGGCAAATGCAAACTAAAACAAGACAGCACTACACACCTAGTAGGATGGTCAAAATGCAAACACTGGCAAGTGCATTGAGCAACAGGAAATCTCATTCATTGCTGCTCAGAATGCCAAAAGGTACAGCCACGT
>NW_007729628.1:69830-71157 GCF_000696425.1 Galeopterus variegatus | reverse complement strand
ATTCATAACTGCTAAAACTTGGAAGCAACCAAGATGTCCTTCAGTAGGTGAGTGGATAAATAAACTGAAGTACATTTGGACAATGCAATATTATTCAGGGCTAAAAAGAAATGAGCTATCAAGCCATGAAAAGACATAAAGGAAACAAATGCATATTCCTAAGTGAAAGAATCCAATCCAAAGGGTACATACTGTATGATTCCAACGATATGACATTCTGGAAAAGGCAAAACTATGGAGACAGAAAAAGATCAGTGGTTGCCAAGGGTTGGGAGGCAGGAGGGAGAGGTGACCAGGTGGAGCACAGGAAATTTTTAGGGCAGTGGAACTATTTTGTATGATACTGTAATGAAGAATACATGTTATCACACACTTGTCCAAACCCATAGAACGTACATCACCAAGAGTGAACTGTAAACTATGGACTCTGGGATATCGTGATGCATCGACTCAGCTCCCTCAGTTGTAACAAACGTACCACTCTAGTGGGGGATGCTGATAGTGGGGGAAGCTGTACATGTGTAGTGGGCAGAGGCTATGTGGGTAATCTCTGTGTCTTCCTCTCAATTTTGCTGTGAACCTAAAACTGCTCTGAAAAGAAAGTATTAAAAAAAAAAGATTTTAAAAGTGCCAAACAGGAAGTTATGTGATATTAAAACTAACAAAGCAATTATTTCCACAGTTCTTATAAATCAGTAAGAAAATAAAACACTGCAGTGGCTAGGAGATGTGGCTAGGGCATCGTACCAGTTAGCTTTTGCCACAAAAATGACCCATAACAAATAGCCCCAGAATTCAATGGCTTAACACAACATTTCTCACTCACAACATTCAGGTCAACTAGGGGGTTGGGGTCAGCTGGACTTGTTGCAAACTGCAGGTTGGGTTGTGTTCTGTCCATGCGTTTCTCATCCTTTTGGCCAGAGCATGATTTTCTCAGTGACAGCACAGGCCCAAAAGAGCACTCCCACCCCTAAGCACATTTCAGACCTTTGCTCACATATCTTCTGCTAACATTTTATTGGCAAGTCACATGGTGAAGCCTAATCTCAATGAGTTGCATAAAAGGACTTTACTGCTTAGTGGGAGGGGTGGGAACTAATATTTGATAAATAATTCAAACCATGACAGGAACCTGCAGGCTACTTGAAAAACACAGGCAAATCACCAACTAGCACGAGAAAAAAGTGCAGCATTATTAATATGGAAAAATGAAAATTAAAAATAAAAATATCTGTGGCATATCAGATTGGCAATTACAAATTGACAACATCTGATTTTGGTGATAATGTTCAGGAGTGAGCCTTGTTGGTAAGGTTGTAAATTG
>NW_007729628.1:63834-69204 GCF_000696425.1 Galeopterus variegatus | reverse complement strand
ACAACATCTGATTTTGGTGATAATGTTCAGGAGTGAGCCTTGTTGGTAAGGTTGTAAATTGATATCATCTTTTGGAGAATAATTTGACATATTGTTAAAATATACATTTTAAATGCATATTCCTACCACCTGCAATCTTTCTTTTACAAAACTCTCACAGACTTACTGGTGTGATTGCGTAACAATATGTCACAAGACTATTCAACACAAAGTGTTTTGTAAAAGCAAAAATCTAGAAACAATCTCGAGGTTCAACGATAAGGGGTATTAATGCATATATAGAATTATGTGATAAAAGGAAGAGTTCAGAGATTATTTTCAAACTGGAGATGAGAAAAGAAATGATATTAACCAGTGTTTTCAAGAATATAGAGTTAGCAAATTTTATGTTATGTATATTTTACCACAATCACTTTTAACAAAAGAACATAGGGTTAAGCGTATACCAATTTGGCTACAAAGATAATCATCAATATAATCATCAAAAAAGTCTAACAATATAAGCGTATTTAAATCAATTATGCCACATCCATAAAATGGAATATTATACTATTCAGTCATTATAAATATATAGATAGATATTTATCAACATAAAAATGTTCACAATACAGTAAAAAATATAGGTTACAAAACAGTTCAAATAGTATGATCATGTTTTGTTTTAAAAATAAATACACATATTATACCTGTGCCAAAAAAAAAAAGAAATCCTAAACAGATACACATCATAGTACAAAGGTGATTTCTGGATGATAGAATTATGGGCTATCTTTTCATTTGTCTGTGTATTTTAATTTTTCTGTAGTAAATAGGCATTAATTTTTTCATAAGAAAAATGCAGGCTTAAAAATGTTAATGATGCTTAAAAATAGTTTTAATAATACGAGGAAATGTTTGCTCTGGTGTTAAGTGAAAAAAAGATACACAATTGTTGACATTTGTAAAAAAATATGGATTTTTTAATAAAATAGTTGTCTTTGAGTAATATAGATGATTTTTCTTCTTTCTACTTTTCTGCATATTCCAAATGTGCAGCAATAAAATTACTTTCTTTATATAATAAAAAAATATTTTTTAAGGAGAAATGCTGGGCAAGATAATTAAGTTCCCTTAACAAATTGAAGCCTCTGTGGCCAGGTGTCAAAGAAAATAAATACACAAGACCAATGGCTCTCAAATTGTAGTGACTGTAGGAGACACCTGGAAGACTTGTTCTTAAAGCAGGTTTCTGGTCCCTGTTCCCCCAAATCAAAACAATCCATCTGGCCATAAACACCTGCCAGTCTTTGATTCTCACTTTACAAACTGTATTTGANGGAGCCGGTCTGTATGTGGGATCCGAACCCTCGGACGGGAGGGCCGCCGCGCTTCCCAAGCAGCGCACTATCCAGTGCGCCACCGGGCCGGCCCAGTAAAAAAATGTCTTTGAGTAATATAGATGATTTTTCTTCTTTCTACTTTTCTGCATATTCCAAATGTGCAACAATAAAATTACTTTCTTTATATAATAAAAAAATATTTTTTAAGGAGAAATGCTGGGCAAGATAATTAGGTTCCCTTAACAAATTGAAGCCTCTGTGGCCAGGTGTCAAAGAAAATAAATACACAAGACCAATGGTTCTCAAATTGTAGTGACTATAGGAGACACCTGGAAGACTTGTTCTTAAAGCAGGTTTCTGGTCCCTGTTCCCCCAAATCAAAGCAATCCATCTGGCCATAAACACCTGCCAGTCTTTGATTCTCACTTTACAAACTGTATTTGACAATCCAATATCCAAAATAGTATAATAGGCAAATATGAATATCTGAACTCAATGTATCCTAATACAAATTTCTCATTATAGTTCTAAATATTATAACACTGTTTTTTAATTTTATCTTTGAATTTCAACCCTTATGATAATAAACCTTTTTCAACTTTGCTTTCTCCATTCCCAATTACTCAGAAAAATTCCTCTTTTTGGAAAATGGGCCAGCCATTCGGAAACAGTATCATTCAATCCAGTTTCTTCATTTCACATATGAGATTCAGACACCAGGGAAAGGTCATCCCCTCTCCTGTTTACTACCTGAGACGCTGCTAGAACTGGGGGTTCCTGATTCCCTAAAATCCCAGGGTTCTCTGTAAACTTCCCGTTTTTCCGTGGTAATTCTTCGTTTAATGGCAAACATGTTTTCTGACTTTAGTCTGTGTTCATCTTGGAATGGAGCCATCTTCAGGGACAGTTAAGACAGAATCCAGGTTTCCACCTTCCACTGGGCACTGACAGCTTAGACTCGGTTCTAAAGTCCACTGGTCCCAAAGCTAACATCAGGCAATTTAATGAAAGCCCGACATTGGCTCAACACTATTCAGACTTTAAATATAACTTCTACAGAATTAGCAAGTACTGGCAAGTGTTTAATTTATTTGAAGATAATTTCTTTCACCATTTAGTATTTCCTCGGATGAGTCTTTGGAGAAGGCAGTCAATGTACCATAGATTATATGAAATTATATGTAGAAAAAACTAAAAGTAGAAAGAAAGAAGTATATTTTCCTTGCCAGAAAGCTTAAGAATCTTTGTATTAATAGTCTTGGATTTTCTGAGAAAATCATTAAAAAAAAAAAAGTAATATATATATTCCTATGACAACTAACATTTATTAAGCTATATATGCCAGGCACTATGCTAACAACTTTATACATACTTCTATCATCTCACTTCTATAACAACTGTACAAGTTAGGCACTAGGATTACCTCATTTTATAAATGAGGAAACTGAGGCTTAGAGAGAATAAAAAACTTCCCCAAACACATGGTGCTAGCAAGTGTTGAAGCCAGGATGTGAACTAAGGTTATCTGGCACAGCGTTCTTGTTCTCCTAAGCATTCTACTAAGTGCTTCTCTAGCTAG
Source organism: Galeopterus variegatus (assembly GCF_000696425.1). Lineage (NCBI taxonomy): Eukaryota > Metazoa > Chordata > Mammalia > Dermoptera > Cynocephalidae > Galeopterus > Galeopterus variegatus. Next base: position 66,306 of record NW_007729628.1, on the reverse strand, counting down.
CTATCATCTATCATTCATCTATTTATGGACAGTCCTCAAAAATGCTTATCAGAATTATGACGGATTTTGCCTGTTTTAAAAATCCTATTTATAGGTGCAATTTTGTGTACATAATTGCAAACTAAAGCCAGCACTCTGCCCAAATGCATAAACACTTGTATCAATGTATACTTCAAAATTATGAAGTAATGTTAGTTTGCCAGAGATGAGAAAAAAATTTTATATTACATTTTCAATGTAGTAGAATATTTCTAATGTGATTATAAGAATAGAAATATTAGTCAGGGTTCTGTTGCAGGAAACAGAAACCACTCTATTTTAAGCAGAAGGTATTTAATACAGGGAATTAGGTGCTTATAAAATTGAAAGTTGGACAAACAAGTTCTGGGCTTGGCATCCAGGAATAACTCCCAGAATGACATTGCTCATCTGTTCTTGCAGAAGAGCTGTTCCTGTGCCACAAGAATAAGGGGGAGCAATCAGGAGGTTGCCATCAAATCTTCTGAGTTTGAGAGCTCATTGCCATCACTGTGATCCAGGGATCAGAAAGGCAGCTGTAGGCACCCTCTGATACCTGTAAAGCTGGGGATAGAACATCAGACCACGGCTGCAGCAAAACTCAACAGCTGAAGATGCAGGAAATGCCCTCCACTGCACTTCTACCTTTGGATATTAAAGCTAACAGATGGAAGTGGTGTCATCTAATTTGTATGCAGAAACAGAGATGAAAGGGATTCTGAGAATCATAGTGTTTAGCTTCCAAGCTCTGTACGGGAAGGTACACTATAAGGAATTTGGAGATTGAATGTCAAACTAAAATTTCCACCACAGAGAGCATTATCAATAATATAATATAAGATTTCTACAGGTGTGGCTGCCTATTGCCATTCTAATTGTGTCATTCCCAAATATCATGTTTCCTGCCCCCAATCACTTAATTGAGAGCATTATCAATAATATAATATAAGATTTCTACAGGTGTGGCTACCTATTGCCATTCTAATTGTGTCATTCCCAAATATCATGTTTCCTGCCCCCAATCACTTAATCAAAAATCAATTAGTTTCTGTTCAACAGTGATTAGTGCAACTCATACAAAATAATAGCAATACATAATGTTAAAGCACATACTTGATCCCTAATATTAATTTCACTCATCTTATTTATCAGCTCAACAAATTTACTATGGTTATTACCCCACTCAATCACACCAACTATCAATAAATGTAGATATAGCTATCTCACTGTGAGCAGGAGCAGTAATTACCTGCTTTCACCACAAAACAAAAGCATCATTGGCCCGCTTCCTACCACAGGAACACCTGTCCCACTTATTCCCATGCTAGTAATTATTGAGACTATTAGCTTTTTTATTCAACCCATTACCCTAGCTAAATGATTAACAGCCAATGTTACAGCTGGCCATCTACTTATACACTTAATTGGAGGAGCCACATCAGTCTTAACATCCATTAGTCCTGCAACGTCCTTAATCTTATTTGCTATCTTAGTCTTTCCCACCGCAATGTATTACAGGCGAAGCAAAATGGGAATTTGCCATATCCCTAGTTCAAGCTTATATCTGCACACTTCTAGTTAGCCTTTACCTACATGATACCTAATGACCCACCAGACCCTCACCTACAATATAGTTAACCCTAGTCCCTGACCACTTACACAGGAGCATTATCAGCTCTGCTCATAACATTCAGTTTAGTAATATGATTTCACTTTAATTCAATTATTTTACTATCTTTAGGCCTATTAACTAATATATTAACAAGCAAGGGTACTTCAAAAAGTTAACAGAAAGATTTGTATTATCTTTCAATTTTATTTTTCCACAAATTTTTTGAAGTACCCTCGCATGTCAATGCAATGAGGTGTTATCCAAAAAAGCACATTTCAAAGCCATCATACATTAATTGTTCAAAAAGACCTACAATACAGAATGATTCTTTCTTGCATCAGAAGTCTTCTTTGCAGGCTTCTTCTGAGCCTTTTACCATTCATGCCTAGTTCCAATCCCAGAATTAAGAAGTTGCTGACCACCAACAGGTATTCATCCACTTAATCCCCCAGAAGTCTCACTACTCAATACAGTCAAATTTTACCATTATCCTCACATGACTTAAGATACTAATGATGTCCTTATATGCCCTCTACATATTAATCAACACAATGAGGAATTAAAACAAAATTGAGAATTTAAATAAATTTTACCTTATTAAGAATAAAATGCACCAGGTGGTCTTTAATACAGTAAAATGAATTTTAATTCTGAAATTGTTCTTGCATAAAGCAAAAAGACTATGAATGAAAATGTAATCAATTCCTATGGCAATTAATGCATCTGTGAAACTCTGTTTTCTGTCTTTTGTTATAAACACTTAGAGCTTGCAAGCTCCTTTTGGGTTTTCAACAGTACATTATAATTATAAAAGTGTTCTATGGTCAAACACATTGGGGAAA
>NW_007729628.1:60714-63528 GCF_000696425.1 Galeopterus variegatus | reverse complement strand
TATTAAGAATAAAATGCACCAGGTGGTCTTTAATACAGTAAAATGAATTTTAATTCTGAAATTGTTCTTGCATAAAGCAAAAAGACTATGAATGAAAATGTAATCAATTCCTATGGCAATTAATGCATCTGTGAAACTCTGTTTTCTGTCTTTTGTTATAAACACTTAGAGCTTGCAAGCTCCTTTTGGGTTTTCAACAGTACATTATAATTATAAAAGTGTTCTATGGTCAAACACATTGGGGAAACTGGTATAATGTATTACAGGCCAAGTAAGAAGAGTGATTTTTAAAGGAGAACATGAACAGTAGTATCAGATCCTATAAATGTCAAGGAGAATGGAGGAAAACAACAAACAAACAAACAAACAAAAACAGTGACTGTTAGGTTAGTGACTCTGTATTCACACAGCATTTGCAGAAGAATTTTAAAGCACCTAAAAACAAAATTTATATTTTTCCCAAGGATGGATGTTATCAATATTATTCCTCTTTTCTAGGACAGAAGAAAAAGGACTCACTCAAAATCACTGTATGTAATCAAGTTCTTATTTGCATTCCCCGTTCTGTCTTTTGTTATAAACACTTAGAGCTTGCAAGCTCCTTTTGGGTTTTCAACAGTACATTATAATTATAAAAGTGTTCTATGGTCAAACACATTGGGGAAATGGTATAATGTATTACAGGCCAAGTAAGAAGAGTGATTTTTAAAGGAGAACATGAACCGTAGTATCAGATCCTATAAATGTCAAGGAGAATGGAGGAAAACAAACAAACAAACAAACAAAAACAGTGACTGTTAGGTTAGTGACTCTGTATTCACACAGCATTTGCAGAAGAATTTTAAAGCACCTAAAAACAAAATTTATACTTTTCCCAAGGATGGATGTTATCAATATTATTCCTCTTTTCTAGGACAGAAGAAAAAGGACTCACTCGAAATCACTGTATGTAATCAAGTTCTTATTTGCATTCCCCAGTTTTGCCCCCAGAATAATTTAGAAGATTACATTTCCCTCCCCAAAACTGTGGTGTTATGGCAAGGGTATAATTAAGTATAATGTGTAGTGAATTAAAGCTGTACAGGCATCAAAAGCATATAAATCATGCACAAGCACATTCAAGAACTTAAATTACCTGTAGTATAGAAGAGTAAAGATATTGAAGTTGAAAGATCTAGGTTTTGATCCGGGCCCTAATACTTATTACTAGCTGAGATTTTCAACAGGTTACTTTACTGAGTTGCTGTGAAAAGTAGGTAAGTTTACATATGTAAATCTTAAAAACATAATATGATACCTACTATGAACTTATGTTATGAAATTTAGCAATACTGCGGGACTCGATTATAAAGGGGAAAGAGTAGAGGCATTAATAACAGGAGCTCTCGCTAAGTGAGCATTTCCTATGAATCAAGTACTGTACTGCTTCTCATGCATTCTCTCATCAACTCCTCACACCCACCCAGTGTGGTAAATACTCTATGAGGTGGAACCATGGGGACTTTTTATTTTTGTAGATTTAAAATGATCAATTATCAGCAATTTCATATGATTCAAAGTATCATCTTCCTTGTTTGGAGAAAGTGAAAGACAGAGGGACTTGTCTAAGATAAAATAGCCAGTACTTGGTAAATTCGGGCTTGTAACAAGCTATACAGACCGACCTCTGCGCCAATATACTTGACCAATCAATGCGTTGTACAAATTCCCAGCCAGGAGGCAGGTCTGATAGTTTAGGAGATGTAACCTCTAAGCTTTAATCAAGAATTATTTGCATAGTATTAGAGAATATACAAAAAGTCAACAAATGATGTCACAGCAAATTCAGCATAAGAATCAAATACTTACGTTAATTAAAGTAGCCCGGGTTTGTTCTTGCTTCTGGGATTACCCTTCTCTTAAATGAACTCTTAACATCATTCATTCAGCCAACAAATATTTACTCAACATCAGGCTCAATTTCTAACTTCTTAGAAGGATCTTCTTTTCTATCCGTCCACTAATTCTTACTAATTTACCACCTGGAATCCATCTCTCTTTTCAATAGCTTTTGTTCCCCTTACAATGAGAATCCCATTCTGTCTTTTATATGAATCCTCCCATCAGAAGTGAAGGGTTCTTGAGGAAAAAGCTCAATAAATGTTCGATTTGATGTTCATACCAAATCTAACACGTGAAGTTTAATAGTGATAAAGAATCACAACCACCTCTGTGGGGTGGGTGATAAAACCTTCCCTGATCTCACTGGTTTAAGTGTTCACTTTAGCCTCTTTAATCTGAACTCATCAGGAAACTCACTGCCCCATGATATTCTAATATTACTATTTAATGTTTCTTGTGCTTAGGCCTCGTGTCTGGAACTAGAGTTTAACCTTTTAAGGGCAAAGAGCGAGTCATGCTTTGAATTCACACTGCCAGCAAATAGTAGAAATCAATAGACCTTTAACTAATGGACATGAAGAAAAATTAGCAGCTGCGGGGAAGATCCTAGAAGGCAGCAAACCGAAGGAGAAAGAGGCGCTTGTGCGTTAACACCTGCTTTGAGAACTAAAACCAACCTGGACGGTATCTCAAAGCCTGGGTAGCTGCTTCGCCTGTCCGTTTAAAGAGGTGCGCAAGGCAATCAGCAGCGAAGCGGCCATTGGCTGAGCAGCGAGCCCGCGAGCGTCCGCAGACGGCACTAGGCGGAGGCTGTGCCGGCGGCGCTTCGTCCTCTGACCGGCAGGGGGAGCCCTGCCGCGCGCTGCGCTCCCTGCCTCGCCGCCCGCCCGCCGTCAGTCTACCCGCCGCTCGCCGGACGCCGCCACGCCCGCC